>NC_063150.1:27277582-27580612 GCF_020921035.1 Rhodamnia argentea | reverse complement strand
AAAAGGTTTAGGACTAAATTGGCAAAATGAAAAGATTCATGACTAAATTGGCAAAAATGCAATAGGTTTATGACTTTTTTTGACAATCTTTCTCAATTTTTTCTTATTATGTTTCCCGAGTAAGTTTTAGAGAATCAAGAAAAGCGTTTAGTAATTGCACAAAATTTATGTTCCTAGAACAGAAATGCGTTTAGTAACTGCACAAAATTTTTGTTCCCTTGAAACAATTTTTGTTCCCAATTTTTTCATTTAAGTCAAATAATTATATCTTGTCATTATAAAGTCAATCTATATAGTATCATTAATAAAATGAACATAGATCATGTATAATTCATAATTAGTCTATTTATTTTGTGTCGCATGAAGACTATGCAAGATCCTTAAAAAAGAACTTAATCTCAATGGGCAATTTGCACTTAAATTTTTGTCACGAATTTGCACTTAAATTAGCTTATGAAAGATTTTTTTAATAACCCCTAGATTGCTCCATGATGATGCTGATCAAGTAGAGACGGATTGAACATAAGCTCAATGGTACCACTCCATGAAGTTTGCACTTAAATTGCTTGCTACGATGAATATAAATGTTGCCAACTATTTAAAAAATAATATTACAAAATTGGAATTACAAAGTCGTGGAATTGAACGACAAGTAGAGGTATCAAATGGGTAGATTGGGTCGAATCGAATATGGTTCTACTCATATTGACCATTTAACCCATTTTGAACTATTTTCATGCATATCAAATCTAACAACCCACACCGCGACCCGACCCGACCCATATTATTTAAACACTTCCATATTTAAACAAATTATAGAATATTTATTTCTTATAATTTTTAATAAAAATAATATTGTTAAAAGCTTTCATTCAATACAAATCTATTGAATTTTTTTAATTTTTTTCATTTTTATTTTAAAAAATTTTTAATTATTTTTAAAAAAAATATTAAATATTTTTTAAACATATTTTTTATTTTATTTTTATTTTCTATTTTATTTTCCTTTTTCTCCGGCGACCAGAGATGGCAACCAGCAATAGTCAATGGCAAGGCGATTTGATGGTCTTGTTTCTCAAAAGTGATTTTGGAATAGAGAATCAACTTTCTTTTTATTCTTGTTTTTGCTTCTAATCATTTTCCAAAAATAGAATCAGAGAATTTGAGAATCAAAACTATTTACATTACCAAACATATTTCTCATCTTTTTCTATTTTTGGGAACAAGAATCAGAAAATCAGAATCATTGCCAAACAAGCCCTATTTCTATCAATTGAGCATGGCCCCTAGAACTTAATAGTGGAAACCGGACAAACAAGTTTCCATGTGTCTTTGAAGAAATTTGTAATGAGAACGGGCACTTACTAGTAACTACCTTTGCAGAATACAAACTGTCACTCCATCATTTCTCGTTATCTTATTCACATGAATAAAACTTTCGATACATGACTTCTCTAACATTCCTCGCACGTATAACTCATAGCAAAACGGTCATCTCGATCACGTGCTTCAAGTTCCAACAAACTTTCTTTTCCAACTCATTCTTCCACAATTGCTCCCCAAATTGGTGATGATTTATGGACTCCTCCACAATATACAACTATATACGAAAAGACTTTGCAACATGCTGAACCAGAAGCAATCAATCATTTGCAGTGAGGGCCCTTCTTCTTTTGAGCTCATAAGCATGAGAAAGTCATGGTTTGCCAAACTCAATGGACCGCAACACAGACAATCGAAAGGCGTGAGCATTTTTAATGCCAAACAACGTCAGAGTGTGGAGATGAATTTCTCCTCTCGAGCCCCATGAAAATTTAGGCAGGCGACGACGACGAACGCGAGATTCAAAAGAGGAGCCAGACAGAAGGAAAAGGGTTTTTTACGGCAACTTCCACGCATGCATGCAATGCTTTTCAATGAAAGTGGCATCCGGAAAAGGGAAGAAATCAATTTTTCAAACCCTCTTGTTGAAGAATCTGAGCTTGGTGATGCACATAAGATGCACCACAAGGCGTGCACAGATTGAACTCCCTCTCTTTAGGAAGGTATTTCACGTATCATGTCTGGATTCGAAGAGGAAGAGGTTTCACACACGCTTATAGATTAGGTCTGCACTGTCGGATTTAGACAGAAACTTATTTCCAATCTAATGCTAAGAACTTAATACAGAGAATGCAAGCATTATCCGGAATGATTGGGCATAATACAGAGGATGCAAGCGTTATCGGGAATAATTGGGCGCAAAACGTCTGTAGATCGCTTTTTAGGTCCGTCGTCAAATCCCAAGACTCAACCTTGAAGCTCTTATACCTTGAAATTATGATTTCATTGTTTTGAGTATGAAGTTGTAATAATGTGTTAAGTTAAGAATAGATATATACATAGTGTGAAAAAACAACTTAATACTCTGGAAAAAAAAAATCCCAAATAGGTCAAGTCCAAATTCTATCATATCGACTAAGGACGATTTTGAATAAAGGGTTAATGAAGATGCAAGAATCAAATAAAAGTTTGTGGGATTTTATGAGACAAAAAAAAAAAGTTTGAGGTAAGCTTGAGATTGGACCTAAAATTAGAAGTGTCTCATGAGACAAAACAAATTTTAGGATAAAAGTGGGACTGAAGCTAGAGTTAGGATTTTTTTTAGGGTATGAGACTCTGGAAAAACACAACTCCAAGATTACTTCTCAAAGATAAATCAACAAAAAAGGCTTGTTGCTATATTCAGATGATAAAGCTCTGAGCTCCGCTCGTATAAACCCCCATCGTAAACCCTAAAAGGTTGGTAAGTTTTCGGGATCAGAAGAAACATGGTGTACTCTTAAGATATAGGGATCGGCCACTTAGGCATAATGGCATGACTTGCAATGTGTAGGCCAAACCTGAACAAAGTAACAGGGGACAACACATAAAATCTGATCAAAATGAGAGTGACTCCTTCAAATTTAATCGCGATGGACCGCACTCTCACTTAGAAAATTCGTGCATTGGAGATCTGACATATGTTTCCATAATCTAAGCTCGACGAGATGAGTGAGCCTTGTCCATGCCGCGGTGCGCATAAGTCAAGAAATGATAGGCTTCGAATTTCATCCACTGGAGTTTGGTTTCGTCTCATGAATTCCTGATTTTGTCAACCATTTGATTTGGTTTTGCCATAAATGCAAAGGTCCAGAAAATAATCTACCATGAAGAACGTTTCGTTGGTACAATGTTTGAGGCATGCATGAAAATCCCATGTTCATCCACAGAAGATACTCGAAAAGCATAACATTAACCATTTGGGACGCACTTAATTTACAAACTGACACTTCATTTTGTTAACCAGGTCCTGTAAATCTCTCGTACATAAATCCACCTGAGCTTCATTCATTCAGTCATAAAAATGCTAAGATAAACTCACACGACGGAGCAACGTCATCTATGTGATAAAGATCATGCATCCCTAACTTCGAAGATGTTGCGGTTCTTCACGACGATGTCGTACATGTGCACGGACTTGAACTTGTTGAAGTCCTTGGGAAGGGATATCAAATGAACCGTGGCACTCTTGTGGAATTGAAGGAGATCTGGATCATTGTAGTACCTTTCCCACCCGAGCGGAACCAGCTTCCTCTCAAGATCAGCATACGATGTTATCACTTCATTCGATGGTGAGTGAACCAACACTTTGCGCCTCGAGTTCGAGCCCGACGAAGGATTGGCGCCGGGGTTCTCGACCAAGCGGACAACGCCGTTCTTGAAGATCCAAACGCCAGACATTGCTGACGAGAGATCTAAAGCTGAATTTTGTTGGGGAGGGTGTAGGAGAGAATGATGAGAAATGCGGTAGTTGAGCTTTAAGGATGAGGTAGTATGGTGATGTTGAGCCTATAAGAGGGTATATATAAAGGCAAGTTTGTGCTTTCATGGATTAAAATGCAAAGCTAAGTTCTTAAAGTGTTTTAAATTCTATGACAAGAAAGTATCAATTACACATTTTAGGATAACATAACGGATTCATCATGTGATGATAATGTCTTTTGACCAAATTTTCATTAGATCTTAAAACGCACTATATGCGTCTCAACCAAGATCATGTTTGAATTCTAAGAAGTATCGTGGGGCTGGCTTCTCGGTATGTCACTATCACGTGATGTATTTGATGCACAAAATTTCTCCTCGCCTGAATGTGGACATAAGGTGCACGTTGAATTAAGGAAGCGGGCCATGTAGAGAAGGAGAAATTCTTGCCAAATTGATCTATTAGTGAAGTTAGGGTTTTGTGTTTCATAAAGCTATGAAAGTCGCTTAATCAGGTTAACACCATGAGTTGTCGTAGAACTTATCGTAAAAGTATAATAAGTTTCAAAATGTTTAAGAAAGTGTAATCAAGTCCATTTGAATTCTGTCTAATTTGCAAGCTTAACAAAAAACGCCAATGTGATTTTTTTATTATTTTCCCCCTCCAATATGGCTATTATAATTAAATCAAGTATGAATCAATGCTCAAAAGATATGTCGTGTCTTCCCAAACTATAACCTTGTTTGAATTATCCTTCTTCTTCGCTGTCCTCCTTGGTGTCGGCTGGGGCTCCTTCAAGCTCACATCCAAGGCCACTCGCGCTTCTTGTCAAGCTCGACCATGGTTGCTCGAGCTTCATTGAGCTCGTGGAGTGAAGGAGATGTATAGCTGGAGCTTCTGCAAAAGCTCGTGGCCATGGTCACTCGAATTCCGTCGAGCTAGACGATGGCAGCTCTAGTTCTATATCAAGCTCATGGAACGAAGGAGATTTCAAGCTTGCGACCATGGCAGCCAGAGCTCGAGCTTGAGCTTTACCTCTTGAGCTTCCTCGTGAGGCAAACGAGATATGGAGTTCGAGATCGTGGCAGTTAGAGCTTCTTCGTGCTCGTGGCCATGGGCACTTGAGCTTCACCAAGCTTGTGGCCATGTCCACTCAGCTTCTTCAAGCTTGAGCACCGGCAAGATCTTTCCTTCTCAAGAAGAATTTAGTTTTTTTCTTGTTTCTTATCCTTCTTTCTTTTATCCTCCTTTTCTTTTGTTATTTAATTTTGTATCATTTTTCCTTTCAATTTTCAACTTTCTTTTCTGATGTAATGCCACTTGTTTTCAAAGAGCAAAAAAAAAAAAATATCTAACCTAACAGTGTGTTAGTAATGTCGGTTATTTCTTACCACACGATATCCTAATTAATGAGTACTTTATGCAAAAAATGCGGTGATAGTGTATGAGTCTACGGTTGAGATTGTACATTTCCCAACAATATTGTAAAGAAGCATTTCCCCAAAAAAAAGGTCACATCGACATTTTTCATTAGCCTAATCGGACTTGATTCCACTTATTTGACAAGTTTTAAAACTTATTGCATTTTTTTGAAAAATTTAGAACTCAATTACATTTTTCACATCAAAAATTACATTTTTAGGACTTGTTGAATTTTTTTTGAAAGATTTAGGCACGTCACCTCTAAATGTCGTGCCGCAAATTCTCCTCGACGGGATAAAACCCATAAATAAATGGTTAACTTCAAGTTAGGTCCAAGAAAATATTTTAAAAAAATCAACTTTTGAATTAAGCCAAGTAGGAAAGTAACAACATATAGATTATTCATTGCTAAAAAGAGATGTCAGCATGTATTCATATGTGCGTAATAAAGTTGAAAGTGGAAGTCAAACCGCACACCTGTGATGTTAGCGTCCCCACCTCACAATCCTATATCAGCGAGGCCGCATGTTTATTGACTGGACAGTCCTTTTTTTTTTTTTTTTGTGATGGAGCATGTTTTTATCCAACTTCCAATTCTTCTTCATCCTCAAATTAAGAGTTAATACTATGAAAAACTCCAAACTGGTACACGTGTAACAAATTTATCCCAAACTATTTTTTTTACCATAAAAAACATTAGGGTGGTACACTTGTAACTAATATATCCCAAATTAGTAGACCTATGATAAATTAATCATCCTTTAATTTTTCATCAAATCTAACCGTCAAATTGCTGAATTGGATAACACATGACAGTTGATGGGCATACTAGCTTGGGGTTGTTACTATTTGTTTGTCACAGGTATATCGGTTTGAGAGTTTTCAAGATATTAACCCAATTTAACAAATGGCAAATTTGTCATAGATGTTCTAGTTTGAGATTTTTCATGATCAAAAAAATTAGTTTAGAGTAAATTTATCACAAGTGTATCAGTTTATGATTTTTGATAATCAAAAAAAATATTTTTGGGTAAATTTGTCACAAGTGTGCCAATCTGAAGTTTTTCGTGGTAAAAAAAAATGGTTTATGGTAAATTTGTCACATGTGTACCAATTTGAGGTTTTTCGTAGTATTAACCCTCCAATTAAACATGTTGTACAACCATATTAAACTTAAGGACAGTCAACTTACCTATACAGTGAAAAAAATTCCTACAATAATTTCATTCACGTGCAATTATTACTAGTGTCCATAAACATCATTTTCGAATTAGTTACAGGATGATATTGGCGGGGTACCAAAATACAAAGTAAAATTGGTTTTTATTTCCTATTTTCAAAAACATGTACGTACATCGACGACAATGGATCGACGAAGAGTGTGCCGATAACCATTTAAACTTTGCTCAAATCAAATTTTATGGATGAAATAGCAGTTGCATGGATTTTGTAAACGTGAGTAAACAATGGAGCCCTAGAGAAAGTTGGGTAATCCATGAAAAGAAATAGTAAATTTTAGAAAGGAACAATCCATGAAAATGAAACTAATGGATTGGTAATTTTACGTGTATTGTGGATAAAATTTAGATACTTCATGGGTTATTTATGTCTCTTTCTTTTGTTGCATACGTAACACAAGATGGATACGGTACTGTTTGTTGTAATCAGAGAAATTTAATTGGAAAAAAAAATAACTCTAAGAAAGTGATAATAACTTTAATAATTACCAGGTTGGTGAGTAAATATATTTGAATATGTCTTCTTAACAAGTAAAGAAGAGACGCGATTACAAATTAATTTTGAACCGGCACGGTTGCTATGCAATTGTAACAGAATTAAACGGGAGGTGAAGTACGGATTACCAAATCTCCTTAAGGCCATCAATCCCTGCCAACGGTGCAATGCAGATTCACAAACCATGCATCCCAGGATACAACACCACCAACCCGTTTGGATTAGCACTACAAAAAACAGGTCTCGCTCAAATACATCTTGAAATTGGCACACTTAGGGAAAAATGAAGTGAAGAGATGCGTTGTTTTTTCCTGCTTCTCACTCGAAGAAAAGTTCATTTCCATTTATAGAGTTGAATGGACATGAACCGAAGAGATACATGAACTCGAGAGATTCATAAATTCAAGAGACATATCTTGTTTTGCTCACTTTTGTTGAACCGTTAAACCATAATTACAACATCTTTGACTCGAGAAAAATGTGGATGAAACTGATCTAAAGGCGGTGTGTGTGAACCTTCTTTTTCAAATTTGGGTTGAACAAGGGAAAGATTCCTTCGCATGTTTTCTTTGGCATTTGACCATTTAGCAAAAGTTTTCCGACCTAAATTTGCCAAATTCCCCATCTACGTGCACTCTGAGATTCGTAGTTGAAAGACAAGCATAATTATTAATCATCTCCCAATTCAAGGGAAAATTATAGTTAAAGTCCTAAATCGGTTGTTATTATGACAATTCAGTCCTAATTTTTTTTTTTTTTACAAATTGATTCATAAACTTTTTTGCATTTGTGTCAATTCAGTCCATCATGCTAATTTGGTCAGAAATCACTAATGTAACGCGGCCTACTCTGATATGGCAATTATTAATAATATTTTAATATTTTGTGAATTTTTTTGTTTTTAATTTATTTTTCCTTTTTAATTTTCTTTCTCTTTTTCCTTCGGCCGATTGCCAAGGTCAACCTCGCCAATGGGCGTCCGACCGCTGATCATCGGCCACACGCGGAGCCAGATGGGGTCCGCCCTCTCCGTTCGAGCCAAATGTGGGTCCCTCGGGAGGAGGAGGAAGGTTTTGGGTTTTTACCATCGACTACCTCCGCAACAGTCAATGTGGAGGATTTGTTTTATTTTGTTTGAATACTACAAAATATATATCTATCTATTGCTTAGTGTATAACCTATTGAATTGGAATTCAAAAATATACACATTTCCTGCGACCAATTTTTCACAAAAGGGTAACCGGCCATCTATTAAAGCAGTAAAAAAAAAAATCACGGAAGTGAAGTTGTAAATTGTATAATTAATTAAGGCACCTGGTCATCTTAATCAAACATTTTGATAGGTTCCAACTTAAACTTCTTTGATGATCTTCTGGGGGAGAGAGGGAGAGAGAGAATTTTTTTCGTAAATGTTGGGAAATGTTTGAATTTCGAATTCTTATGACAAGAAATTCACCATGGATTTTGTCCAAATCAACAGAAATTATGTAGATAAGGAAAAAAATTACCATCATGTTGATCCTTGAACTAGTTCTTATTGAAAATTGTGTACTTCAAAACGTCCAACATAATTAAATCAATGAACGTTGCTGGTGCTCGTTCTTAACTAACAATTATCTCGAGTGATGGAGAATTATGTGCTTGCCCTCTTAATATATTTTGATATAGAGCAAAAAATAATGCCGATTGACCTATCTAAATTAATTTCTTTGAAAATTACTATAATCATGTCATAGAGTATCCGTGCATCAATAATGCACAGCTCAATTTCGGTGATGCATGATTTTTTTCCTCCAAATCTTCCGAATTGTTGCACGACAATTAAGTCCGGTGACATTAGATTGGCTTGTGTTATGATGTGTTTATAAAGAGGTAATCGAGTTTCGATTTTCCTCATGGAGATGGCAATGTTCCCTAAAGAGATTAGGAACAAAATTTCGTGCAATTATACATCAGTTGACATTAATAAAGAAGAACAACGTCTTTCATTCGAAATAATCTCAAGGGTCATGATCACCATCTCGTCCACAAAGCCTTATCCAATGCTCGGGAACCCACAAGATTCGCATGTGCCAAGCCGAATATTTGAATATAGTCCATGTTGATAAAATAAACAAAAAAAAAATAAGTTGCAAAAGAAAAAGAAAAGCTAGTAGCAAGGAATAACATATTCGACGTGCTCTTTGCATTGAATCCTTTAACTTCTGGTGCAGGAATGAATAATATTTCCCCTGATCCATTTAAAAACTACAAGTCAAACATATCTTGAGTAGGCCCAATCGCTCCTCTGTCGAGGCCCAATCCATTTTAGTCCACTCGTAGGCCCATCATTGGCCTCCCTCTTTCTTCAATTCAATTTGATTATCTGTCTAATCCTCTTTTCCATTTCATTATCCATCTCTCTTATCATTTTTGGTATTGACCAAGCGTATAAACCACACGCAATTTCCCATTTTATACCGCATTTTCTACGCGAATGCGGCTATGAATGAACTGCACTTAATCGTATTACAAGTTAAAATTTAATGAGTCGATAATACATTGAAAAAAAAAAGGGCTTTCTATGCGGCCTCGAAGTGACATTTTTCTATAGAGCTTGTAGAATTCTAGAAATTCTTTTTCTCTTTCGACCCGGAAGTTAAAGGTGTCCGTCGAGATAAAAATCCGCTACGACGTGGGATACAACTCGACCCCAGAATAATATTAGTGAACTTGTATATGTACGTATGTATGTGATCCTGTTCATGTCGTGCTTTGCCTTGTCATGAAATCACTATCGAAGAAATGGTTGGGCAAGTTGGTCTGGGTGTCTGAAAACGACTGTTGATACATTCCAATGCCCCACCATGTTGCCTTGACCCACCATCTGGATGCAACATCAAATGAACATTTAGCAGCCCCAACATCTTTTTCTTTTCTAATAAGTAACAAAACAAAATTAGTGCAGCTCAAAAGAAAAATATCCATACCAACATTAATTGATCGACGACCCCTACACGTACCCAACTACCTAATCGATAGGTATGTTCGTGTATGGTTCTTTCGATACCAATTTATATCGAGCATTGAGAGAATTATACGAAAATATTCAACAATGTCCTTTCGTTAAATTCAAGTCCACGGATAATATTTTAATATTTTCATATGGTCCAAAGATTAAGCTAAATATGTACTTAAAGTTCAAGAATCACATTGAATAAAATGAAAGTTCATGAATCACATTATACATCGATCCATAATTCAAAAATCACATTGAAAATATCATTTTCCTCCTTATGAATTATCGCAGGTACTCTCTCCTTTTTCAGTTTGGAATCACCAAATTGGCGTCTCTTTCGAGCCACGTGAAGTGCACGACTAGTATGACCAATTGACATGACAAGGTGAGCCACGCCACCCACCATGAACGGTCGAGCTTGCCGATTCCATGGGGGAATTTGGGACCAGCAAAACTGCCCCCCACAGAGTCAATCGACGCACGTCACGTTTGGAACAAAGCGAAGTTGGAGCTTTTTCTTCGGAAGACTAGTCTCGATTTTGATCTTCCAAAATGGACTAATTCATTAAACAATGGCATGAATATACAATTTTAAGGTGGTACCATGCATATAGCGTGTAATCATTACCTCCATTTCATTTCACGTAATTTATCTTAGTAGAATATGTATTCCGACTTTATATATGTTATAGGGATATAGAATCTTCGGAATGTTCGATCGGATTTTAAGTTTCCATTCCGACAAAAAAAAAAAAAAAAAAGCTTCCTTGCTTTGGTTATGCACCTTTTTTGGTTGTGTGTTCGAAGGTTTTAATCCCAAAAAAAAAAAGGCATTGCAGAACTTTGAGAAGGTTGTATTAGATATTAAAAAAGGCATACTTCCTAAGTGCTAAATCATTTATGGACAAAATAGAACGCAAATAAGAACAAGAAAGACACATATATAACGCGTGCGCACAAAATAGCCCTTATTGAATAACGAAATGAGGAAGTTGGAAACTTTCAATACCTTTCTCATTGTGTTAAGTGGAATTAGTATTTTGAAAATTGAACTATCTATAAAAAAAAAAGATATTTCCTTTTTAATTCTCCATCCTAATTGTATTTTACTCATCGAAAGACCATTTTTCAAAAGCTAAAATAAAGTAGCAAAATCGCCCATAACATTTGGAATTCAAAAACTACCCATTATGCTTGTAGAGCATGTCGATTTTAGTTTCTTAGGGCACTTATCGATAGAATCAACACTACTAAAAACTGCAAACAAGCATACACGTGCTACATCTATTCCAAGCTAATTCCCGTGTCACAAAAAATCTCAAACTGATATACCATGCCACGCGTATCCCAAACAATTTTTCGTGTCCGAAAAAAAAAAAATCCCAAACTCATACTTATGTGCCGTATTTATCCCGAGCTTATTTTTGTGTCACAAAAAATATAAAAAATGAGCCTTATTAACCAATTTCTTGTCATTTCAATATTCTATTCCAAAATCCAACCTTATTAACATGCGTTTAAACCATTTTTTTTTTTTTTGCCAGAAATGGAATCCGTCGAGTACTTTGATTTAAAAAAAAAATCAGATCATTAGCTTTTAATAGATTAGAGAGTTTATGTTCGGAATTGTAAAACGAAAAATCAATTTGAAGTAAATGTGGCACGGAGCTGTCAGCTCGAGGTTTTTTTTTTTGACGGGAAGAATAATTCGGGCTGAATGTGACACGAATATATCGATTTAAAATTTCTTTGTGATAAATAGAATTTAAATTAAAGTTTGGGTCCGGCGGATGTATCCCCCTTTTGGATCCGGTGGGAGGTCGTTGCCTTTGTTGGTGGCGGGTTCATTGCTTGTTTGTCAGATCTGCTGCCAAAGGGGTCGGACATGAAAATCACATCTCTTCCATCTAGAACTTAATTGAATAATTCCTAATTAATCGCCTGCGAATTAAGTTACCCCGTGGTCCACATCCACCATCAAACCCGTTGACTTTTTCTTTGTTACGCGACGTATACTTTGCGCACCTTCCGAACTTCTAATTGGCGATCGGCTTCGAAGTGGGTTGACCGTTGATCCTCATTCGAAAATTAGGATTAGATCGGGCAGGATTGATTCTCAATTTATGAAATCGAAAACTGGCCCACCTGATCCTCGAATCGGACCGGTCTGGTTATAGGGTTGTTCGTGATTTTTTTTTTTTTTTGTCTGTTGCTTTTATTTCTCACAAGTGGGATTTTCTCAACATTAAAAAGAAAAAAAAATAATTTACTAATTAAGGTTTATTTCAAAATAATAATAAAAAAAACATCTTGGCCGATCCATGAATCCGTTGGTTGGTCCAAGCGGTCTACCTCCTTACATGGAACCGAAAATTAAACTAGTCCCTTTAAAAATGTTCAGAACGAGTCAATTCGAACCGGTCTAATTCCTAGATTGGTGCAAGCTATGTAGCACCGACACTCTCCGGAAGCCCGTGTGTTGTGTCCGAGCCTCCGACATTTTCCGACATGCTACCAACAAGTGCTCAGCCTCCCGGACACGCCAGCGATATGCAAGCCTAGTATCACGACATATCATTTCGACACACATTGAGTCAATTTTAAATATTTTTAATAAATTATGAATCAAAATGTAAATAGGTATCGATGTGTCATGTCAGTGTGTCGCATCTGTGCTACGTAGGGAATAGACTTCCCTGCCATAGAGGGAACAACGCGGCCATTTTCGGCGTTGGCAGCTATGATGAATACCCCTCTATTTTAACGGCGAAGATGGCCACGTTCAAAACGTCAAAAGTCACGCCAGAGAAGGGGATCGAGAATTTTCAACCCAAAGTATATTCCACGTGCTTTGGCCTTTTTGGTAACTGCGTACCTTTGTCCATGTTTACTGGCGAAAATACTCATATGCTTACACTATTTCTTGATGAAGACTAAATAATATTTGCTTATTAATCATGGTCTGATTACATTGTGGTTATCGTTCAATCATTACAATTAGATTATTCATGACTGCAGTACTATATTGATAAATCACACTTAATTTGATTACAATTAACACAAAAATAATCATAACATTTTTACAACATCTAACAGTTATTGTAGTATAATCAAATAGCACATGATCTATCTCTATTCTATAGGCTAGGCTAGGGAGTATAGGGACAAAAAAAGTCTCATACCTCGTAATTGTCAAACAACCAACGTACACACCAACGTAACGCAAGCTAGATTTACATAAAACTCCTCGTCGGGAAAAAAAAATGTTTGCGGAGATATTTCAAAATCCACCCGCATCGTCAAATCCGGCGTCGTACCCAGCGTCGTAGGACCCCGCGTCGGACACCATGTCGCCGATCAGCAGCCCGCCGAGCAGCCCTCCCGCCAATCCGGCCCCTAATCCCAACCCCATCTTGTTCTTCTTCGGAGCCTGTTGCGCCTGCTGGTTCGGGTAGTACCCGTAGCCCGGCGGCGGAGGCTGCGCGTACCCGTAGCCTGCCGGGGGCGGCGGAGGATACCCATAAGCACCGTACTGGGGCGGCGGCGGAGGTGGGTATGCATATCCAGGGGGTGGCGGGGGCGGGTACACGTCGGGCGGGGGAGGCGGGTAACCTGCTCCGTAGGACCCGCTCGGGCCGGCCTGGACCGGGTAAGCCGTGACCGCCGCGTCAGCCTTGGGGGCGGCCGAATGGCCGGCGGCCGGAACGTCAGCAGTCAGCTTGTCGCTGAACTTGTAGGAGAAGTGGAGCTCCCCCTTGGGCTTCCCGGACGGCTTCCGCACCTGGTAGGTGACCGTCGACGGCTGCGACGTCGCCGAGGACGCCTTGCCGCCTGCGGCGGCGGAGGAGTCGAGGAGCTCCTTGACGGGGACGACGACCTCGCCGACGTCCTTGTCGCCGAGGGCGCGGACGCAGCGGAGCTTGAAGTGGAGGGTGAGGCGGTTCTGCTGGGCGGAGGCCTCGTCGACGTAGAGCTTGACGGGGAAGTTCCAGGCGGGGTTGCGGCCGCCGTCGCGGTCTACGGGGGACTTGGACCTCTGGGGGCCGCGGGGGTCGCCGTCGAGGGAGACGACGACGTAGACGTCCATCTTGGAGATAAGGTTCACGTCCTTGAGGTCCCTGGCGGAGATGACGGTCAGATCCAAGTTTCTGCGCTCCATTGATGGCGGCGAAGAGAAGAGAGAGGGGGATAGATATTTCTGGATGAGTTCTGTTAATGCTTTATGGGAAGCAAGCCAACATAAAAGGAGGAGGAGGGGTCAACGCGGTGGAGTTTCAAACTGGCCTACGTGGTTAGGTTAACCCAACCATGGTTGAGGACCATCGAGGCATCGAGTCTTGGTCTGGTTGGAGGAAGAATTATATGCGGGGCTGTTGACGAGTCCCTGGGATTTGACTTTTTTAAGCGTGTGTGCGTTCGTAATCGTGGGAGACGACTCTTATGCGTTTCTAGAAAAATAAAACGTAAATTGCGTTTTTCTTTTCTTCTTTTTACATTTTTAATGATTTTCCTCATGTGTAATCCTTTACCATGATCGATTTTCAGCAAAAATACACACAAACCGTCTCGTGAGCTTGATCAAACTTCATTCAAGCAAAATACAAAATCGATCACGTTCGGATCAAATATTTAACCACCGGACCGATTATGTCCTCTCACCCGAAAATCTTAGCTACCGAGTTCCTTTTTTCCGTACTTTGCTCTATATTTTTATGGAGTTATTGATGGGATATTGAGTTTTTCCTTAACATCCAAAAAAAAAAAAAAAGTTCTCATAAAGATCCCTATATAATGTTGACTTAGTCATAGTGGGGATGTTATGTTCACATGACATTTAGGTCCTTGTTGGAATTTAAACATAAATTAGTCGTTTGATTCTGGTGGGTGGAAGTTAGGGAGGAACACCTAGTATTTGTCAATTTCACATCAACTACAAAATGTCCTCGTGTCAGCTGCGGCATGTGTTCGTCAATGTCTTCACGTCATAACGCGCCTGAAACTGAAGCCTTTTTTCTAGAAATCTTCCAACATTTGTTACAGAAATCTCAAATCGAGAAGTTGGTGTGACGGATAATAATTGATAAATCATAATTGGCCAATAACTTAAAACTTTCGAATGAAGTTGAGCCCAAACTATTTATGTTCATGGGCTCGTAATATTCTCTTATTTAACGAAATATTCTCATTTTCGCTACGCTCATTTTTGCACAAGGCTGATGTTAGACTACTAGACACGTTCGATCACAATAATATGGCAGGCCTCGGTGCTGCCTTTCAAATTTTCCCTTTAAACTTCAATAGAAAAAACTAGATGCGCCTCTTCACTTCATCGATCTCCCCATCCTTTTGCAACGACGGAGATAGCCAAGAGCATTCACTCTTCGGCACATCCAGATCGCTAACTCTCACCAACGTGTAGTTTTGACTTCTACATCCGCGATGATCGGTTCGGCCATGAAACCCTTGCGCTCCCAAGTTTCCCCCTAGAGTTCGAGTTGCTGGTTTAACAACCCCAGCCAGATTTTCATCCACCAAGACTAGATCATCTGTAGCAAAGAACTTGGACAAAGACAACAACATTCCATTCTAATTGTTAGTGTCATTCATTGTTTCGAATTGAAAATTCGAACTGCATTCCATTCTAATAATCCATTAGTTGGTGGAGCTTTTTTTAGAATATTAGGAGGTTTCTATAATTTTACGATTTTGCTCCTAAAAAATTAAACAATTTCAAAATTGACCCGTGTGTGTCGGGATGTCCGACACGCGTGTCACTGGCATTTTAGAAGAGCTGACCACATTTCGAAAATCTAATACGTCATTGATCGCGTGTTGAAGTGTGTCGGACGCGTGTCGGGGTATCCGACACGAGCCAAACACGGCACAAAACCTTCCGGAGAGTGTCGGTGCTACATACCCTCGATGGAAAATTTCAAATCTTTGATTATTTTCAAATCTTTACACGAACCTTTATCGAAATTCTAAACGGGTTTCGACCCTAATTACTATAATATGACAACTTAAAACTCTCTATTTTTTGCAAATCTAGAGGTCTTTTTGGTTTTCTTTTTCTGATATGAGAATTTATCATTTGAAAATGTATGTGGCGTGTTTTAAATGAGTAGGATCTGAATATAAAGTCATGGGATATGCAATACGTTGACATTATTTAATAATATATTTTTTTAAAAAATATTTTTTAACTATTTTTTTCATTTTTCTTCTAAAATAAGGGTTTAACCAATGAGGATTATATTGTCCAACCCCTAGGTGAGGGCCGGCTAGCGCCAGCAGTTGCCCAAGGCCTCATCGGCCCTAGGCAAGGGTCGTCACGGCCTCGCCAACCTTGGGCAACGACCTACCGCATGGTCGGCGAGGCCGTGATGGCCTTAGGCAAGGTGGCCCTCGCTAGCCAAACCTAAGTTTTAGAAAATAAAGAAAAAACAATTAGAAATCATTTGTTTAAAAAATATTATTAAATAATATTCATATCAGCGCCGACCATCTTAGGTGGTCTCGCCGGTGTCTACATCGGCGATTTCCTATCAATATTGGCTAGATGGATTAAATTGGCACGAGTGCAAAAAGGTTTAGATTAAATTAGTCCAATTGAAAGATTTAAGACTGAATTGTTATCAATGTAATATGGATGCTTTTTCGCTTTTAATGTTACCGGAAACACTGCATTTTTTTTCTTTTTTTTTTTTTGTTTTGCTGGTACCAGGATAAATACTTATGATCTATTCCGATAATGGCTTTGGTTTGGGCTTAGTGTAACTCGATTTGATGCAAAACAAGTCAATATCTCATGGCTACTCACGTACATAAAAATGTACTCTAGTTATCCAAGTGCTTTTCTCTAAGCATAATGCCAGATTTCAAATTGTGTCGCTCCTGCAGTCGCCACCTCAATATTTCTTTATTAGAAAAAAAAAAAAGGTGCCTAGTCACGTAGTACCTTTTCAATTGCAGAGTGCAGGATGGAATCGAGCGGTAGGAAGAGGCATGTGTTAAGAGATATGCCCTAAAGCGACTATGTAATAGTTATATGTTAGGGATTTCAGTTGTATTTTCAATTTATTATTTAATTAATGGCATAGACGTATTTATTCATTTGTCTAATTATTTAAATATATGAATAAATTCCATAAGATCAGTTGTGATTGGACCTATTCTTGAGACGTTGAAAATATATGTGATATGTTCACGGTTAGACTGAATCTTTAAACTATTCCTAGTCGATGGATCATTGAATGGATATCAATGATCCCGTTGAGACCGGTGTGTTCTTAACTTCACCATTGAGTATTGGATACTTAAGGAATTGAGGAGTCACAAATCATTGGGTATTGTGATGCCCGAGTTGGAAAACAGGTGCTTGTATTGGACAAGTTTACTGAACGTGACACACATTGAACGATTAGCGACATGGAAGCTTTTAGCGTGGTCAATGTCTAATCGTTCATGCTTTGGTATTGTGTAAATAATCCTTAGACCCGAGGCATAGTGTTGACTTGTGTGTTGCATGACTATGGTTCACGAGGACGCATATTGATGGTTCGTCGATCCGTCTCCGTTCTTGATGGTCGCAGTTCATGCACATACGAAGTCACACGTGTGCGCAAAATGGAATCTGTCTCCTTGTCACATGCAAGGTATGATATCCTATGCAATTTAATTATGACAATGCATTGAAATCCCCTCCGCGGGTTATATTCGAGAATAAAATGTTTATGTCTCGTATAAATGCATGTCGATTAAATTTGTGCAAATGATCAAATTGGTGGCTTGACAAATATTCCATGGCCTTTGTTCGATCGGGATATAGTAAAAGAAGGATTGAATTACCTCTGTAACTAATAAGCAAGAGTTCTTTATGTATGTTCTTAAAGCATTCACTGGTAGCCATGACATATTGCTAGATGTCACTATGGCTTGTAGGACCTAGAGGTTGATCGGGACAATCAATTCTCTTGGAAGTACTAAAGTGTTAGTGCATGTCTTAATTGATGAACCTAGGAATGTCACACACCTTAATCAATACATGACACGATGAACGAAAAGACAATATTGCAAATATGTTTGCAATTACGATATACCGATTTTAGTCGGGCTAAAATTAAATTAAATGTGATTTAATTTCAATTTTATTTTTGGTCATAGGCGCAATTGCATATGATGCACACGTATGTCCTAAATCGACACAAAATTGTTGTGCCGGATTTGCACACATATCATTTATCTTTTGTTTTGTTTTATTATATAAATATATATATGATATATGTTTATATATAAAACTAGGAAACAAATAAAATAAAAAAAAATTTGGTTAGTGCACACGGTCAAAAAGTTTTTTTTTTTTTTGTTTTGTGTTGGGTGAAAAAGTTGTTGGTGGAACAAACACTGCACACGATCAGCAAGCGGTTGCTGATCGTGCACATGATCGGCAACTGCTTGCTGATCGTGCGTTTCTTTTGATTAAAAAAAAGAAAGTGCATTAACCAAAACAGTTTTTTTCTCTAGCAATTAGTGTGTGTGCATTTGCAGAACCGTGAGACTGTAGTTCTCTTTGTTCATTTGATTGACCAAAAATTCAAGAACGCGAAGAGTTATCACCACGGGATTGCTAGCACAATTAAGGTGGTGATTTTCGCGAGTTCATCTTTCCGTTCGACGTTGCGATTGGTGGTGTGTCGAACACAAAGGCTCGACACTTGTGGGGCTCGGTTCGAAGAACATCCGAACCTTTTCGTTTCAAGCACGCTTCAAGAGGTAATCCGTCAAACCCCTTCTTTGCACATGTTTTTCGATTGAAACGCACGAATAACGCCTCTGGAGATACGTGTATAGGTTTTTATTTACTTCCGCTGCGTATATTATATGATTTATTTGCCTATGCATGTTACGCAAATCCCAACAGCATGCGGATCAAATAATCGATGATGATGATAGCGGAAGGATTTATAGATTCATGATTTTGTTGTCTAACGGGACTAGTGTTGGAATCACGCTCAGGGACCCCGACTCCTCGATGCCATCATCATCGAAGAAAAGGTCAAGTTCAGAGGTAAATGTCGAGTTGAGCAAACGGACCGTGTTCTCCCAAACTCTTTTCTCGCACAACCTTGGGATTTTAATTTTAATTCAATTAACGTATAAGAATTCTATGTAAGAATGGCTACTAACCTATTGGGATTGCTGCCAATTGAGATTGCTCGTAAATTAAGTGATGTATGGAAGTATACCGTACTTCCTACACAACAAAAAATCTAAGGTCCGAGGACTTGTTGTTTAACTAGTGTCCTACCTAAACTTGTCAACTAAGGTGTCCACGCACAATCTTTTTAAGATTATGAGCCTTAAGGTCCTCGACCGCCAAGTGTCCATACAGACGCGTGTCCACATAATGTCATTGTGCTTACTATGATGTTGGCGTATGACCTAACCAACCAACGACGCAAAAACAAGAGAAACACAATCAAAGAAATGCCATAAAGGAACGAGAACAAACACTTCAAAAGCCGATTTTTTAATGTAGGCCCGGGGTTTACTAATTACTACTTGACCACCGTACCATCAGCAACAAAATTTGTCATTATGAAGTACCCTTTTAAAGAAAACCAAGATGTTGCGTTCTCGTGACCATGAGAACACTTCAGATTTCAAGTTTGGCCCTGACCAAACCAATCAAAGAACTCTCATTCGTGAGAACACTTCGGATTTCGGATTTCAAGTTTGGCCCTGACCGAGCAGTCGAGATATGCCGCCTTTCATCTGTGCAAACAAAATGACTATGCCTAAAATGTTTGGAAAGCCACTACCAGATAAACATTTCTCACCACTAGAAAACGTGACATTACTCAAATCAGGTCACGCAAAGAAATTCAAATCCGGATGGCATCGACGCATGTAGATTTTTTTTAATCCATCAATAGAATCACTCGATGCAGAAAAGGCGATATCTGCAGATTCGACCAAGGAAAAAAAAAAGGGAGATATTTGAAGAGACACGATTTTGTTGTGGCGTCCTAGTCCCGCGAAATTCATCTCTTGTTTGTTATGCAAATAACATGTAGATTTTTTTTTATATCACCAAAAATTCTAAATTAATATTATGTGATGAATTTACGGTAAATATATTTTTTATCACCAAAAATCTCAAAATAGTACACCAGTGATAAATTTACCCTTCGGTAGTTTCCGTCAAATTGCTGAGTTGTGTGACATGTGATAGTTGACGGATGTACCAATTTGAATTTTTACCATCCATCTGTCTAAGTGTACGAATTTGATAATTTTTCATGCTGTCAATCCAATTTAACGAAACTAACGGAGGGTAAATTTGTCACGGATGTATCGATTGAGGTTCTTACCGATAGAATAATTAACTTGGGGTAGATTCATATTACTTTCACTTAATAAAATGATCATGCATTACTTGATCCGCCTGTTTTCTTGTTTGGAATTGCATATGGCATCCTTCTGGTTACAACAATTGCATGCGCCACCGCTAATCCGTGTGTATCAGATGTACAAAACGAAATATAGGTTGATATCAACTTCTAGACTTTAGCTTGCGCTTTTATCTCGCTATCGAATTTAATGAGGACATTCCATTATTCAAACTCAATATTTAATCTATTTAAAAATAAATTTTAACTTATAAAACTAAGAGACAATGGGCTGCTTGGTAACTTAGTGTTAATAACTTTCATGATATATAACTTAGTAATTTTTCAACTAGATGGAGTAATACTCACATGACAGTAAAAAAAAAAAAAAGACTGCCTTTTCTAAATACCTAACGTCTTGGTTCAGTCCATCTATATTGACAGGTGATCACTAAAAAGTCACATGGCAAGGTTTAGCACAATGGGACGGGCGTGGGATGTGGCTCATACTCCTCATCAACAGGGCAGCGCTTCCTAGCCGTCAGGCTTTTATTGTTTAAACCATATTATTTTACTTTGGGCTTGGGCCCATGAATAGTTAATATTATGTATTTTATCTGTTTTTCTTGTAAGTGAGGGATGTAATAGAGATGTGTGAGTTGCTAATTATACCGAAATCCTATGCTAGACGTAACCCTAATTTAACGGTGAACCAAGATAAAAATCTTGTGTCTCGCTTTTACGGGCTGTTGAGCTAACTCTTTTAACAACTGTCTTCTCTCTTGCTCTTCGGACTCGTTGGCAATCCGCCAAAGGCGGAGGACGTCCCCGGAGTTGGCTAGGAGATCGGTGCGCTGCTAGTCCTTGTTTGGGATGAAAGGGTGGCTGAAGGAGAGGGAGGTTTAGGTCGGCTCGGATCTCGCCTCTAGAGCCGTTGAGCTGCACGATCTCTGAGGTAAATTGGCGATGGCGGCGGGATTGGTCAGGGAGATCCGCGATGACGAGGCAATACTTCTTGTCAGACACACTAGTTCATGCGTGAACGTGCTGGGGCCAGCTAGATATCGACTACTTCTGGTGCTTGTCGGAGACGTATTGGTTCGGACCACTACTTGCTCCCATTATCCTATTGGATCCCGATCCAAATTGAACGGAATGGGCTCTTCGTGCTTATGAGCGAGGGAGGGTAATTTTCTGAGTATTGAGTATGATCATTTAAATTGTTTAAAAGATAAATGAATCAACCCGAGATAAATGAGTGACTCTGAATTGAACTCATTTATGATCCATCCAAACCATACCTAACCTCTTATTTGACACCTCTAGTCATTGTCAAAAAATATACACGCTGGCCATTCGAGTATGAATTTGTAGACTTCAAGGTCTCTAGCAATTATGAGAAGTGCATTTTGGTGTTATCGCAAATGGAATAAATTTCATGTGATATCTGTCTTTTTCAAACCAGATTTGTTCAATGTTTGATGCAGACCCACTTGTCCGAATTTAAAACCGATTTTAGTTACTTAAAAAAAAAAGCTCTTTCACAAGCTGCCCTTTGATTGCCTCATGGCCCTCTCGCAGACAAATTTAATATCTATTATTATATTTTAATGTTACTTTTGGTGGATTGTAATTTTTATTGTTCATTTCATATATTTTTATTAAAAAAAAGGTTCTCGGAGAATTGAAAAAAGGATCGGTCCAAACAATTCAAACAAACATATTTCGATCAAACCAATTATAACAAGGTTGGTTTTAGGGTCTAGATTTGGACCCCCCACCCCCCCCCCCCTAGTCATATCTGTCTTTTTTAAGTTTTTCAATGTGATGTAACCACTTTTCCAACTTCGTTGACAATGCTCTTTCACAAGGTGCGTCATATGTATTATCACGTGAAACGGTTCTATGCTCTCCGCAGACAAATTTAAATCTCTATTTTTTTTTATTATTATTTGTTGGGTGTTTGGATTACAAAATGATGATGGCCGTATATTGACACCTAAATATTAGCTATTTCATATCATTGCTAATTGCAAGTTTAATATTGTGAAAAATCCCAAACTTGTATTCATGTGACAAATTTACCGTATACTATTTTTTTTTACCAACAAAAAATTTCAAAATGTTACACATACGACGGATTTACCCAAAACTATTTTTTTGATCCCGAAAAAGTTCCAAATTGATAGGCCCGTGATAAATTTACCCCAAACTATTTTATGATCATAAAAAATTTCAAACCGGTATATTTGTGACAAATTTACTCCCTCTTAATTTTCATTAAGTTCAAGTAACACGTGGCAGTTTAGGGGCGTATCAATTTTCGTTTTTTACCCTTTGTTTTAATTTAAATTTTTTCGTGGTATTAGCTAAATTTAATGAAAACTAACGGATGATAAATTTGTCATATATGTACTAGTTTGAAATTTTTGGTGGCCAACACATTAGTTTTAGGTGAATGTGTCAAATGTGTATCAATTTGGAGTTTTTGATGGTCAGAAAAACAGATGGGTTAAATTCGTCATAGGTGCATCGGTTTGAGTTTTTTTTTTTTTGGTAAAAAAAAATAATTTGTATAAATTTATCACAGTGTGACTAGTTTATGATCATAGTTTGCATTCGCGATCCATTTAGGTCATGCATCGCACGTGCCAATTACGTAGCCTCTCCACGATGTTATCACGGACAAGCGCACGTATGATTGGAGCTCCTTGGTTGAATAGATGCGGATCAATTATGACTCAAAATAGAATAATGAGACCATCCCCCCGCGGGCTGAAGTATCTTTGCGAATGGGAAATTGAAAATCAAAATTCGATCTTAGTATCACAATTGGTCGAATAGTGGTGCTCGGTTGGGCAAGTGAAGGATCAAGGATCAATTCAAAGGACTAGCAATAAAATTCAAAGGTTCTTTGCACGTCGAGAGCCATATAAATTTTCGAAAGAACGGATCTTGCCATAATTTTTAATTGTTTGGCTATTTGTTTTTTTGACCCAAGATAAATTGTTGATCTAATACTAGTTTAAGGACTGTTATTTAGGCTTCATTGGTTTCATGAAAAATAGCATTTAGGAAGATGTTTTTCGAATTTTCCAAGCGTTTGTTCATGAAAATTAAATGAGTGGAAAAAATTCCGTCAATGAAGAAAACACATTTAAAAGTGGAAAATGATTTCCTCATTTCGAAAATAGGAAATCATTTTTCATAAAAACCATTCTCTCTCTTCTCTCTATATACATGTTTCGAATTTTTAATCTCTTTTATTCAAATAATTTTTGATTTTATTAATTTTTTTGGATTTTTTTTTTCTTCCTCCATCAATCACCGAGCCTCGACGACCGCCAACAGCCCAGTGACCGGCCACAAAAGTAAAAGTTAGGTTTCCTTTGCTTGTTTCATATTTAAAAGCAGCTTGGAAGCAATAGAGGCGTGGAAGGCGGAGAGTGGGGGATCAAAATCAATAAGTAGAGACGGCGATTATGGATGATGATGAAGACCTAAAAGATAAGTTTTCTCGCCATTTAAGGCATAAAAGGATAACCATTCTCTTCTCGGACAAGTTTTTCGAGCAAATATACGCGTTTGATAATGATACAAAATTTTTACAGTCGAGGATCGAAGACCGGCAGCTGGGGACAGGAGACTAGCGACTAGCGAAGGGGGAGCGGCCTACTGGAGATCGGAGATCATTGACCAACGAAAGGCAAAAGTCGATCGGAGATCGGAGATAGGTGATGGGCAACCGACATTAAGAGATCGGAAGTGGGTAGCAGGGATGCAAGAGGGAGGGCGACTGCATGCCAGCTAGGTAGACATGGTCACGGGGATTTGGCGGCCCCTCACGAGCCAATTTAAAAAATTGAAATCGGTCCCCCCAACCAAACGCCCATTATTGGGCCGGTATCCCTTGCCCCTTCAAGGGCTTCGAGCATGACCATGAGGGCCTGCGGTTCACGCCATGTCTATAGCTGGTGTCGCCGGGCTCGGGAGAGGGAGGAAAGAAAAATAAAAAAAAAAAAAAGAAAATTTAAAAAAAGAAAAAAAATGAAATAAAAAAACAAAAATAATTTGGACGTTTTAGACTTTTATTTGGACAAAGTTCATTTTAAATTCTTATTTGATAGAACGAGGCCCTTTATTTAGAATTTTCCTTTTTCACTTTTATGGGCAGCTCGTGACGAATTGGGGGACGTCCGATTGTTCTGGCGCGCAAAACCCTGGCTAAACCCCTCACACTCTATCCCTCCACCGCCACCGCCGTCGGCCGTCGCCTCCGACCACCAAGTACCCGCCCACCAGCACCACTTCTCCAATCCGCCACCACCAGTCCCCTCTCTCTCTCTCTGTGCAAGCCACCATCGCCGGGCCGTCACACCTCCTGCTCAGCTCGGCCACTATTGCAGACCTCGCCCTCTCTCGCTCGCTCGTAAAGCAAGGTATGTGTTTTTCTTCTTCCTTTTCTTTGAAAATGTTTTGGTTCCCTGTGTTCTGCAGATCAAGGCCACCGTCGCCCTGTTCCAGAACACGGCGTTTGTCGGGATTCCCGGGACACGGTGTCGGTGTTTTGCTTCGATGATTGTTGGAACTAAATTGGTAAAAACCCCAGATCAGATCGAGCTGTTTGAACTTAAACATGAGTACAATAAATGGTTAACCTGTACACTGTTGGAATTTCTGGAGGGTAGAAAATTTTCGGTGTTTCTTTCCACTTGCTACTAGTCTTAGTAGAGAAAATAATTCGCTCTTACAAGAAAGGAATTTGAATGGAAAACTCAAACATCATGACAACATGAATTTTAGTGAGGCCTGTCATTATCCACTGATTTTTTTTTTCAATCAGCCGTTATGGCAATACATAGAGACATAGTGAAAACTAGATACAATTGATCTTTATGCGGTGCTAACCATTTAATAACTATGTATTTCTGAATAAAGAACAGAAGAGTGTTTCAAGCTTGAGTTCCTCTATGGTAATTGAGCTGAGTCAAGTGAGCTCTAGTATTAATAATCTTTTTGAGCTCAGTTATAGCACAAAAGATTGTACTTGATTGAACTTGAGTCGAGCTCAAGCTCAACACTATAACTGTTCCCCTCGGCTTGGTTATCTCCTAATTGCCTGTGTCAACCTCTGTATGTGTCAAACCTATGAGAATTTTGGCACTCTGTCTGAGCAGCACTTAGGTCAAGGGAGAAGTGAAGATGGCAGGGGACAGAGATAAGATTCAAGAAGAGGCTTCTCTTTCACGTTTGTACAAAATCATATATTTTTATATATACGTAACAAATTTTTGAGAAATCATGTGTCGTCGTGTCGCATGTCCCTTGTTGTGTCGGTGCTACATAGGTTGCCATTGATCGTCCTCCTTCGCATCCCTTTTCCAGTCTCTCTCTCTATCTACTTTCATGTTGTAAACAGCTTCACAGAGTTTTTCTTTTGGAACTTGATGTTTGTCTGTAACAGGTGTAGAAGAATCAGTGGAAGTAGGATTAGAAATAATGAATGAAGGAATTAAAGAAGGAGAAGAAGGAAGAGTAGTGGAAGTAGGAGAAGAAGAAGACGAGGAGGAGGAGGAGGAGGCGTGGTCATCGGATTCAGAAATCGAGAATGCGTTGGAATGGTTGGACTTGAAAGACAGCGGAGACACAGTGGGCAGAGCCTTCGCTCCCAATTCGCGACGTCCAAATGCTCACGGAGGGCTTCACACTCGTGCCAGGATGTCCACGCTTCAACCCCTGTCCAACCGGAGCCAGAAACTCTCCACTCATGTCCGCGCTTCCCCTTTGGAGGTCCTAGAATTCGTCTCTCTCATTGCTTGACTATCTTTTTTTGTCTATTTCATTTAGCTAAAGCACAATGCATATATGCAGTCTGTAATTCAGAGGCGTGCTTTATTCTTATATGTTACTAAGTTCCTTGGACCAGTCTATAGCTTACCTTCGAATGAAATTTGACGTCTTCTTTCTGCTGTTGGGGATTAGAACAACTGTCTTGGATGATTACAACATGTTTGGCCTGCCTGAAATGCCTAAAGTGGCGTTCTCTTTCTTTTCTGGTCTGAATTGAAGGTAATAGGAAGGGATTTGTGAATATTACTTTATGCTTGAATAAATTGAAGGAGAAAAATGTGGCAACGTCTTTACGGAAAGATTAAACTTCGAAGCATACGGTTAGTATCCTAAATGAGCTGTGAAAAGGGATAGGATTTTCAATCTTGTCTGCTTTGGGAGAACACTGGAAGGACTTCTTGAAGAACTTCTTACAGATAAAATTGAACAAGGAGGAGGTCTTAGTATAAACAAGGATTGGTTTCTATTTTTAGGGGCAATTCTTTTGAAATGGCTGGAGACTCTAGTGATTGATATGGTGTGATATGCTGCTCAGAATGGTTGCTTTCTTATTGCACAATTTTGATCAATTACCTTAAGAATCTAAAGGCGTGCATGGTGACATTTCTACTCTAGAAATCAACTTCTAGCCAGAAGTTGATTTTTTATTTTAGCTTATGAAGAGAAGTAAACCTTTTTTTACTTCTTCAAGTGGCTCCAAACTACTTCTGGAGCAAATAAATGCCCCAGAAAAAAACAAAAAATTGATTTGCATAAGTAAACGGATTTTTACTCCAAAAGTTGTGTTATTTCTGTTCAGAAGCATTTTTGGAGCAAAAATTCTACTCCAAAAGGGTTGTCGTGCACGCCCTATTCTACTCTAGAAGGTTTGTCATGCACGCCCTAAGACTTCTTATTGAAGTTCTTAAATCTTGCCTTTAGTACAACAAGAGATTTTATATAGGCTCCACTAGCATTTTCTACAATGTATGTAATGAGCGCTAGTGCTTGTTGTGTGGCAATGCTTGAAACAGACATCTTGTCTGCATCAGGTCTACTTGCGGTGACAGTCAGATAAATGATGCTAGTGAATCTCCTTTTAACTGTCTCTCCGTTTCAGCTGTCTACACTTTTGAGTTTTACCAACCTCGATTATAGAACTTCATAAGAATTTTCAATTTTCAAACTTTTTCCACTTTTTCGGAAAAAAAGGATGTTGAGTTCTGCTGTCCTCAATTCAGTGGCACGCAAAGATAAGCTATTTTAGGTTTTGATAGTTTTTCGTTGGGGTTGGAACTTTTGACTTGAATAAGCATGTGTTGATGTATAGTGTACTAGTACTATATCTACCACTTCCATCTGCATTTAAATGTGTTTTGGTGGACATTTATATGTCCCCTAGCTTCTTAATGTGTTGCTAAGTATTTAACTTGTTGAAAGAATGAATTTTATGAATGAATACTGCAGGAGTGGGAGGGAAGGGTGGAAGTTGGTATGTCCAGCACAGTGACGGCTTCAATTCGAGAAAGTGTACGGGATATGGCTATTGGCAAAATTAAAAGTCATGAGAAAGCTGACCGCGCAACTGTCGAGCAGGTAAAGTACATGTAGTCAAAGAATTGAAAAGTTGTGTGCCAAGTACGTGGTACTATATTTCCGTTAACATTCTCCATGCTGTAGTTGTAAGAATAGCACAACAAGAACTCTTTATAGTAAGTGTAATCAGCTGCTTGGATTATCTCAAGACAATATGTCCCCTGTTAATATGTGTCCGTTTTAAAGATCTGTCAGAATTTTTGTCAATTTCTTCATCAGCCTCCTTCCTTTTGCTTTATACCAGGGTCAAATCTTCTGTACTCAGCATGAAGTGTGAGTGGTTTTAATTTTTAGAATTCATTGTGCTTCATGGATATAGGAATGGAAGTATAGTTACTTTTGTTTAATCATAAAAAGTATTGAAGTTGAAACGAACCCAATTGCAAGCTTAATCTATCTCTTTGCTAAATCATTATTGCAGTTTGACTTATCCATTGCTGAGTAAACTGTTTGATGGGTATATTCATTGGTTCATGGCCCCTCTTACACTAAAAGTTATTGCAGTAACAGTGCTCCACCTAACTCCGAAAAGTTACTGAAGCTATGGTAGCATCTCCGCGCAGTTTTCATGCAATAGTTTATATGGTTTTGCAGGCCATTGATCAGAGGACTCGGATGGTTCTCTTCAAGATGCTGAACCGTCAAGTTTTTAATGATATAAATGGTTGCATTTCCACTGGCAAAGAAGTATGTTATCTTCTACAGTCAGCAGTACTCACTACTTTCTTTTTTCTACCAATTGATTGTAGGTGGAACTTTGTTGTAATTTCGCAATTTTACCTGTGATTGTTCTTGTTTTTTTTTGGCTATTATGGCATAGTCTTTTGACTCTTTTGTCACTGACTTTTTTAGGCAAACGTCTATCATGCAACAAAATCTGATGGGCAAGAATTGGCAATCAAAGTCTACAAGACTTCAGTTCTTGTGTTCAAGTGAGTATGATAGTCTACAGTTGTTTGCAAGGCCCCTGCCTAGGTGTTCGAAGTGCTTTATTTTTTCTGAAATTGACAATTGATATACAGGTTTTTTGTTGTGATGGCTGTCACTTCTAGATTGTGGAGAATGTTGGCTTATTTTGTCTAGTAGTTTCTTTTTTGTTCTTTTCGTAGGAGCTATTATAAGTTCTTTTTCTTTATTAATTGGTTGAAAGGAGCTAGTTGTAGTTTGCAATGTGAATTGTCATCAATTCTGCAATGTTGATTTTGTAGTAGAGCTGTGATACAGGTTTTTTGTTGTGATGGCTGTCACTTCTAGATTGTGGAGAATGTTGGCTTATTTTGTCTAGTAGTTTCTTTTTTTTGTTCTTTTCTTAGGAGCTATTATAAGTTCTTTTTCTTTATTAATTGGTTGAAAGGAGCTAGTTGTAGTTTGCAATGTGAATTGTCATCAATTCTGCAATGTTGATTTTGTAGTAGAGCTGTGATAATTGACTTCCAGTGAGTTCTCACTTCACCTCCTGGAAGGTCTCAAGTGACTGCTTGTCTGCATCTGTTCACTTGAATCCACTTGCGTCATGCAACTAGCTATCCTCTTGACTGATTAGCACCATTCAATAACTCCTTTCGTTACAGATCATTCATCTTACCTTGCTAAACATTAGTTAATTTCTTTGGTCCTATAGCCTCTTCCATATTGACCAATCTGAAATAATATACTTGGAAGGTAATGGGAGAGACAAGCAAGGATGAGTATAACTAGAGAGTCAGCAGGCTAACAGGTCTGGAGGAGAGATTGTGCCAACATTATAAGAACTGATGGGAATCGGGATCTAAATGTCTCTCTCAGCTTGTCAATAATCGACAAACAATTAAGCTAATCTGTATAAGCTTGGCCTTCTGCAATGCTAACATTGCTTTCTAACCTTAAAGTCTTTCATCTTTTAGATTATCTCTGACAAATTTAGTTCGCATGGGAGTTTGGTCTGCTGCTAATTGATAATGACTTACTTCACTGCTCTAATGTGAAATCATATAGGGACCGAGATCGATATGTTCAAGGGGATTTTCGTTTCAGACACGCGTATGGCAAGCATAATCCTAGGAAAATGGTAAAAACATGGGCTGAAAAGGAAATGAGGAATCTTATGAGGTGAGTGCTCTTCTTTTACAGTTGAACAATTTCATCTTCTGTAGTTTTTCAACAAAAATTGATGATCAAGTTGGTGCCATTCATGTGAATAATCCAGTACTTGTAATTCTTTTGCTTTCCATTATCTTCTACTTGTTTTACAAATTGGTTCTCAGACATGTAAGTAGAAATTTGATTTAGGGAGGCTGTTCAGGTATTGTTTTCCTTACAAGAGTTGATCCAAGCATCAGTCATGTTTGAGATATGATGAGTTTGATAACACATGCAGGCTGAAGGCAGCTGGAATTAGATGTCCAACTCCTCATCTTTTGAAACTTCATGTTCTTGTCATGGATTTCATAGGTATTCTTTCTGGATCTGTATCAATGATTGTGCATTACCTTTTTTCACTTCCACAAGTTGCAAAGAGAATTTATGTATCGATGAGTCAAGAGGACTCATCATCTTCTTGTATTAAATTCTTGCTCTTTGTAATTGCTCATTAATTCAGTTTGAGCATTTACTAATGCCTGTTTGTTCCTGCAACTTGTAGCCGTAAGCTAAAAGTGTAGTGATGTCATCAGGAACATATTTTGGAAGCTACTACTATGCGTCCTCATAGGTCTAGAAGCACTTTGGGACTAGTATTTATGGAAGTGAGCATCATCTCCTTCTATAAGAATCTGCTTAAAGATATGCAGCTGTTCTTTTACCGATGAAGCAGAGGGTGGATTTTTTTTCACAAAAATAAGCAAAACTAGATGCCCCTCTTTAATAATTTGATGATTCATTTTCTAATTTTTTTTTTAAAATTTTTTTTTGGGTTTTTTTTTTTCCTTTTGAGAAGGTCATGAACACATGGTGGATACCTTTGTTCTAGTCAATGGATCTTCAGTGTTTTCTAGTTACAATACAATTTTCCTCTTTTCATTTTTGCTTTCAGCTTTATTGAAGCTACAGAGTTACTTACGATAAGTTTTGTTATAAGTTTTGTTTAATTTCCTCATTGTAGGCAAGACAGGTTGGGCTGCACCCCGTCTTAAGGATGCTGCTTTGTCTTTGGACAGGTTGCGTGAATGTTATCGGGAGGTTTGTCTGCATTTCTTTTGCGCTTTATAATGATTTCATAGCTATGGGTCATCTCATTGTGGACTGTGATGGTTGATGTGAAGTATGTACACTGTGAGCAAGTGAGTCACCATTTGATGTCTGCAAAAGAGATTGTGTGGTTTCCTTTTCTTTAATTTTCTCTCTTTTTCTGTTCCGTTGAGAACAGAAAAAGGGGGGTGGGTAGATGTGGAAGAGGGTAATTGGTGTCTTTTGATTATTGGGATCTGATTAATGACCTTATCACTTGCAAAACTAGGTCCTTACTTCTACTTTGAGGCTTCATAAAGGAATTTATGTTATATTTTGCTGGAGACCTGTTTACTGTAACTGACATAAGTTTACTCTTGTCAGCTGATTATTGCTATGAGAACATTATATCAGAAATGCAAACTTGTGCATGGAGATCTGAGTGAATATAACATACTTTATTTTGAGGTGAGCAGACATTTTTATTCTTGACTTACAGTTTTGATGCGGTTGTGAAACTTAAGAATACGGAAGGTGCCAGAAAACTCACTATTTCCCAATCTTTTTGGCAGGAGCACCTTTACATCATTGATGTCTCTCAATCTGTTGATCTTGATCATCCTCATGCTCTTGATTTCCTGAGAGAAGACTGCCTTCATGTTTCTGTATGATTTTTTCTACTGAACAAATAGTTCTCTTGTCTGTAATAGGTACTTTCTATTTCTTCTGTTTGTAAAACACAGGTTAATGAGTGGCTTATATACAGGACTTCTTCAAGAAACATGGCGTTGGCATAATGACAATCCGGGAGCTCTTTGATTTTATTGTTGATGCATCCATAACTGATGATTCAGTTGATAGTTATTTGGAAGAGGTTTTTCCTTTGTGATCTCACTATCTTCTTTCCCAAGCTAGCATTATCTTTAGAACTCTAGCCTGGCCTTTTTCATTTAACACTTTGATTCTGTTGCAGATTCAGCGAAGAATTTCGGCGAGAGGAAATGTGTTGTCACCAGAAGATGAAATCGCAGACTCTGTTTTTGTACAGGTTTTTGGACATCAGCCTTTTGTCAACTCTTCCATTATGCTTGTTATCGATATAACCACGCTCATGTCATGTCGAGGTACTGCAGAAGAAAAAACTGCAAAATCCAATCCAATTTATCATAATCGATTAGATAACATGTTGGTTAACTGTATTTTGAGACATGGGAAAAAATAATAAAATATCCAATTTAGATATTTGTACCTTGTCGAGGTAAGGAACCATGACATATATGTTTGGAATAGATTCCATTTTGAGAGAGTTGAAAAAGCACTATCTCGTTGAAAGGTCCTATACATGTCCCCTCTTCTTTTTGCTAATGGATTTCCCAATCCTATTCATCGTAACATTCATAATGATCAACTTTACCAAGATGCCATTTGATTCCGGAAGCTCGTAGCTTTGGTCCCGATAAGCCCCAATTTATTGCTTCTTTTGGGACCAATAATGACTACCCCCTCAAATCGTTCTAAAAAATAGGATTTTGTAATAAGTTTTTGATAATTCAGAGACTGCTATTGAAATATAATCACAGAAATCCAAACATTTATTTCTGATGCTGACCGGGCTGGTCAGAAAGGATGTAAATTCCATTTTCTGCGCTGTCTATTTGTGATTTTACTTCTTAGTGCTTATATATGGTCTTTTAAGGGATAAAAAAGTAATAGTAGGAAATTCCTACATTTGCATACCTGCTGAAAAGTCGAAAAAAGGTAAGTTGTTACCAATTTGCATGTGCAGTGCAACTAGCACATGGTAGTTTAACTGGTGGAATTGTGAGTAGAGTTGATACTCCATCCTAACTGGTTTTGAGAGCGAACTATGTTCTACATTTTTAGGGTCTATATAGTATAGCAGTAGGTTTCTGGTATTATATTCACGCAAAACTTCATAGATGCTGAGATATCATATACTCATCTGAACCTGGACCAGCATTAACATGGAGAATATTCCATGCAGAAGTCTCACTGCAATGGACAAATAACTCTAAGGATCTGTCTCCTTAGTTATACCATATCCTTGACCTTTTTTTTTTTTTTCTGGATTGAAGAGATAGACAGGGTAACAAGCTCCTTGCCTCTGTCCATGTTGCTCCATGAATTTTAGCTAATGAATGAATATCAGTGTAGCATTTTGCAGTGCTTTTGATGCAGGATCTAACTGCACTGTTCAACAGGCTATGTGGTTAACTGTCATGTTTTCTTATCAAAGAAAATACTCTATGGCCCTGGGACCATATTTGCAAGGCACCTAGGAATTACTAGATTAAGTGGAAGCCATCTGTTACCACTTAAATGTTTGTAGGTCGCTGGTGCACCTTCATGGGGCACCCAGTTTTTACTTCTCTTATGAGGCTTTTCATTATGGAAACCCTATGCATATATTTATGATGCCGACAAAATGTTTTGCACACTTGTGGTTGTGGGAAGATGTTATATTGCGGTCTACAGGGAGTCGCAATCTATATTTGCATTCTTCATCAGATGACGGGATGCTGCAGGCATTTATACTAGAGTATTGGTTAATAAGTGTGTTTTGTTTCAGTCATATATACCGAAGACACTAGATTCGGTGAAAAATGTGGAAGAAGACGTGATTCGGATAACAAGTGGGAAGGACACTGGGGACATTTACTACAAGACTATTACTGGGTTACATCAGGCTCTCGGGAAGGACGACGCTAATGCTATAGAAAAGCAGACTGATCCTGGCAATAATATTAAAGATTGCGGTAGCGACTCCAAGTCTGATACAGATGTAGATGAAGATTCGGAAGGAAATGAGTCGGCTTCCGAAACTGAGGTGCAGGCTCCTGTTGACAAGAAGGCTGCTAGGAAGGAGAACAAAAAGAAGGTCAAAGATGAAAAAAGGGAAGCGAGGAAAAACAAAGTCCCCAAGGCTGTGAAGAAAAGAAGGGAGAAGTTGGCCAAAGCCCAGAAGACTAGGTAGTCATTTGTAGCGTGACATCACTATACAGGTTTTTGGGCATTTGTTGGGAGAGAGAGAGAGAGAGAGAGAGAGAGAGAGAGGGTGAGTCGCTTATTAGATAGATTTGTTTTACCAGATGTGTAAATGACTTGGCACTTTCAGCAGTAGCCCGGATTTGGCTGAGAGTAAAGCGAGGGGGGATAGGTTTATGCTCTCTTGTATTGTTTCGGTGTATTGTTATTAGATGATGTCGGTATATGCTTCCGAGGCAAATTGTGTAGCAGCTGCTGCTTTTTTTGGCTGGTTAATTGTAAGGAAGGAGGTCTGGGTAGGAGTTGGCTATGACCTCTGATTAAACGGTTCCAATGCTCTTTCGATAGTTGGATACCTTCCCTCATGAATGGCTTTTATCCGTTTGATTGAGAATGCTTGGAGCTGGCTTGGTTGGAAATTGCTATCATAAGATTAAAGGCCTGTTGCTTTCCTGAGGTCAAGGGTCAAAGACTCGCTAATGCAGTCACTAGGCAGATGTTAAATTTGCTGTCATAAGATCATAAGTTTTCTTCTTTCTTTTTTGGGCATAACAATTAGTTGATATGATGGACCAAAATTCATGCATCGAACCAAGTCAACCTCTTTGATCTCGTCGAAAAGCATACCATCAGCCGATGCGATCGTGAAGGCCTTTTAATCATCCGGCTCCGGGCTGACTCTTCGAAATCAGCCATAAGCTCTTTTCCTTAGAGAAGCATGCGAAATCCACGCGAACACGGAGGATCCATTAAGGCAAAGCATTTCAGTCAATGAGTTTTGGTCGAACTCATTTTACACTACTTTGAATGACGTCGACCGCAATGAAGTAAAGGCGCAAACCGGGAGGCGTTTCTCTCGTTTACTTCTTAGGCAACACGCCACTTGAATCTAGAGAAAAATCAGCTCACATACGGAGATTTCACGTGAACTTAAAGTAAGACTCTTAATACTTGTCATGAACAGTCGGTCCATTAGCATCAGCATGCAGCACCAACCATGAAGACACAGCGAACCCGAGTAGGGTCGGCTATGGGAATGTTGTTACGTCGCTGCGCTTGATCATTTTAAAACTTCCCCCTCCTCACGAGGACAATTCATGATTGACTCGAACACATGCACTTGGGAAAAGTGCTCAAAAAATCCTAAATATAGTTGCATCGATATTGATTTAGTCCTAAATCTTTTAATTGGATCAATTTAGCCCTAAAATATTTTGCATTTGTGTTAATACAGTCCATCCGGCCAATTTTGATGGGAAAAATCGTTGATGTGAATGCTAGCCAAGTTAATTTCGCATGGCTACATGTGGTTCGACAAAGAACGCGGCAAAGTTTCGACATAACCAAAATCATTGACTTATGTATAAGATCACGTGTGCATGCATCAAGATCCAAATCGCTATGAAGAATACATCCCAAAATCTGCGGACCGAAACATTTTTAACGCCTTCGTAGTGCGGTTGCTCGATCACGGCTTCGAGGCATACCGGTTGACCAAAGCGAGACGCGTTGCTAGTGACCCGCGCCACATTAAGCGCGCGGGACCTGATCGAAGTCTTCAACCGCCCATTCAAAAGCCCGCGGTAGCGTACCCGTCGAAGCAAGTATTCGCGTCCGTCGAAGCGGCGCTGACCCAAGTCTGGACATTGCTCACGTGCCACAGGAAGTCACTGGCCCTCGGACTCGCCCGCGCTGTCGAGCTCCTTCGCCGACTTCACGGGCCGGTCCACGGTGTCGCCCATCCCTTCCAGGCAATCTTTGATGTGTTCGTACTCCCTCGCCTTCAGGCCCCTGAACTCGGTCGACCTCGCCACCAAGTCCCTGGAGGACTGAGTCCGGGCTAAGCTCACCGCCAAGGCGGTCTAGGCCAACTGCTGCGGGCTCTGCTTGATGGCCGAGGCGTAGGCTGCAAGCGACTGCATGGCGCTGCGCGAGGACTCGACGAACGTGGCAGCAGCGCTAGGAGTGGTAGTTGCGGCCACCGTTGAGTGGAAATAGACGGAGAGAGGGACGATATCAAGAAAAGAGATCGCCGAAAGATGTCGATAGTTGATTTCTAAAAAAAATTATTAAAAAAAAATCATAAATCTATTACAATCGTAAAAGAATCATGATCGTGGGGATTTCGATCTAAATGGATAAAAGAGCATAAAATCAATATTACAATTGTAAGAATCAATCACATTGATCTTATACCAATCCCATGAGAAAAAATTTCACCGATCATAAATGAGATATAATTTTAAACCCACACATCACTAACGTGTTAATACTTAAAATTTTTAATAGTATTGTTGAGGTTTTCATGCATAATTATCCACAAAATTCTATGATCACTTTTTTTTTTAAGTCCTCCACTGCTATATATAAATTATTTGTTTCCATGGAAATGGAAAATCTATTTATCTAGAATAGATTTGTCTATCTTTAATATTCTACATTTGAATTCTCTTGTATACATAAGCAATCAGTTTAGTTGTTCATTTATTTTTCAAATGATGGCAACTAGAAAAGACCCAAATTTACACTTCTAGCCAAATTTCATCTCTGTAAGAACCAGAAAAGCATCCGTTCTTCATGCTGTCGGAATAGGGTTTCGTCGTCCTACCTCTCTCTCTCTCTCTCTCTCTCTGGTAAGTCCTCGATCAATTGATGAACAATGAAATCCCATTCGCTTTTTGCTCTGGCAAGCGCATGGGCGGGGTACTCCAAGCCGGACCCGAGATTCCCACTTGGGCGTTTCGCCCCCCCGCATTCCGGATGTCCCTTCTCAATTCTCGACGCTTTTTGATGTTGTTTCGACAGATTATATAGCACCGATTTCGCGTACGGTGTCGTCAAATTGGTCTCCGGCGAATGGAAGAGCCGGGGCAGCTCAAGCGTGCGCTGATGGATGCCTCCGCCGGCGCACTCTCCGGAGCGGTGTCTCGGACGGTGACGTCGCCGCTCGATGTCATCAAAATCAGATTTCAGGTCACACTTTCAGAACACCGGTTTGTTCTTTTTTTTTTTTTTTTTTTTTTTTGCTTTTTTCTTTTGTTTTTGGTTCATTGGAGTAAGCATAGGGCTTTAGCGCAATTGATGTTCATTTCGGTGGTGCGAGTCAAGATGAGCGATTTGGGCATTGCTGAAGCTTACCCCGTGTATTTTTGCAGGTTCAGCTGGAGCCGACATCGACATGGGCTTTGGTGGGCAGTAATGTGCCTGCAAGGTCGAAGTACACGGGGATATTCCAAGCGGCGAAGGATATCTACAGGGAGGAACGTTTGCCGGTATGATACCTTGAGGTGCTAAATTTTCCATTTGTCTGTGGAAAGTTTGTATCTTTACTTTGTGCTGATTGAGTTATTGTCGTTGAGTAATTAGTCAATACGACCAATCAGAAATTGGGTATTTGCAGGCTACCTGTGATTAAGTTTGATTTTGATTGAAGTGAAAAATAACAACTGAGCTAATTAACTTGTCCCTTGATGTGAAAGATTGAGTACAATCTTTGTTAAGACAGTAGGAGACTGAACTTTGACTTGGCCATATTATTTTTACCCTCAAGACTTTTTTCTTGTCCATGAGTGTCATGGAATTGTCCAGATGAACTAAATTAATCAAAGTAGTGGATTGCAATTCGGTTACGATGTACTTTCAGTTTAAGAATGTATCTTTAGTTTATAGGTTTGGGGAAAAATTAGATAGATTGTGAAGCCCTTATATTCTGCAGTCTTCTGTCTTTATGGTAAGTTCTTGAGGAGGATGTATTCCCTCTGAAATGACTTACTAGAAATGATGCATAGGACATTTCTTTTTCGTTTTTCCTAATTTAATAGCTCGTGTAACAGGGTTTCTGGCGTGGCAATGTCCCGGCTTTACTAATGGTTGTTCCATATACAGCTATACAGTTTACAGTATTGCAAAAACTGAAAACTATTGCAGCTGGTTCTTCCAAGGCAGGTACACTACAGTTAACTGCTGACTATCAGAACATCTTGCAATTCCTGATATCAAGTCAATTCCATGATTTTAGAACGTAGCCAACATGCCCTGGTTATATATGGCTTAAAATTAATGATTACTTGTATATATGTAGAACTATTAATCCTGCATAATGATGTGCCAGTATAACAGAGGAAGGTTTGTTCCATTATGTGAGCTTTTACTTTTCCCATATGTCCCGTTTTCTTAAAAGATAATCTGTTTTTGTGATGCAGAGGATCAAGTGCATTTGAGTCCCTATCTGTCTTATGTCAGTGGGGCATTGGCTGGTTGTGCAGCTACAATTGGTTCGTATCCGTTCGATCTCCTAAGAACAATATTAGCTTCGCAGGGTGAACCTAAGGTAGAGCTTCTCTTAAAGGATAGGGCATATAACATTCTGTGTTTGTTAGCATATTTTAAGTCAACAAGAAACATAGTTTACATGTACACCTTTTCTTCACATTCTTTTTATTTCTGGACAGTGCGGTGACCTCTCTCTGTGTAGTTTGAACTTTTACGTGCACTGTTTCTCATGAGAACTTGTTGGCGCCTCTCTTCCCTAAAGTTTGTCATGAAAATTGATCTCTATTGCATAGCTACTGCCTGTATGTGGATACCCATTCAAAAGGGTTCCTTTTTTTTGTGGATTTTGGTCATATTTTACAAACATCTGAGGCTTTAGTAGGTTATAGGTGGCTTTGACATGTGGTTCCATTAATGTAGGTATACCCAAACATGAGATCTGCACTTCTGCATATAATCAGAACTCGTGGGTTTCGAGGATTGTATGCTGGATTAACTCCAACGCTTATTGAGATTGTTCCATATGCTGGCCTGCAGTTTGGCACATATGATACATTCAAGCGCTGGACAATGGTATGGACCTTGTTCTGTACTTTTCATAATCTCCCATCGTAGGAGAATATTCTGTTAAACAATTTGTAATGCTGGGAAAATAATCTACCTTAATATCAAGGCATTATACTCGTATTGTTTATAATGCATTATCCATGAATTAAGGGATTCTTTATTTTTTTAAGGTTTTTTTTTTTTTTGGGGGGGGGGGGGTTGTTTTCACTTTTATCTATGAGACAATAGCAGTAGTTGTATTTAGCTTTTATTAGCTTTCTTCTTTATGCTGATTTTAGTTACATTAATGCTGGTTGTTGGTTGTTTATAGAAGTATTTAATGGCAGTTGCTTGTGACTTAGGAGTGCCATGTTCCAAAATATTGGGGAAGCTCATTGGATGTTCTCTCCTTTCTTATGCTCGTGTAAGTTCAGTATGTGTAATGAGTTTTCTCCTTCCATTTGTAGGCTTGGAACCATTACAGATCCTCCAAAGCAGGCTTACATAGTGAGGATGATAGCCTTTCGAGTTTTCAGCTTTTCCTTTGTGGCTTAGCTGCTGGGACATGTGCCAAACTTGTCTGTCATCCTCTGGATGTTGTCAAGAAGAGATTCCAGGTATAAATCTTCTTAAAACTGTCAAAACTTTAGCATTCAGCATATTTTAGTTTCAGTTAGCATCAGGTTCTCTCAATAGAAATACCCAATTAGTGGCCAATGACTATGTTCGGGATGGTTGACCCTGGAATCATTTGACTGGCACTAGATTATTTGGATTATGACATTTTCATGGCGGAAAAATATAATAATGCTTGGCATGCTTTCAGAAACCGGTCTGTAATTTTTGACAACTGGCTCACTGAATTTGCAGATTGAGGGACTTCAGAGGGATCCAAGATATGGGGCTCGACTCGAGCCAAGTACTTACCGGAGCATGTTCGATGCTCTAAACCGAATCCCGCAGTTGGAGGGTTGGTCGGGTCTTTATAAGGGCATAGTCCCTTCCACTATCAAGGCTGCACCGGCTGGCGCCGTAACATTTTTCGTTTTTGAATTAACATCGCATTGGTTGGAGTCAACTTTTAGCTGATTATCTTCTTTTTTACTTTTTCCCTTTTTTTAAATTCATTTTCAAGGTATAGATGTTCATATTTTCCCCTTATTCTTTTCCCTTGAAAAATATATGTCAATGTCCCCAACTCAGGGGAAGGGGCTCTAAAATTATTTTAAAATAGTCAATAATGTTCAATGCAGAGGTTCCAATCATGATGTGAGGCAACTATAAATATATTTCGAGTTGAGAGCATGGTAGGCAAATCTTTTGCTTAGACATCTTAGAACTCTTGACTTTGGAATGTTGCACATTTTTCAGAGGATGTTGTCAAATTGCTTAAGATTGATCGAGGTAAAGAAATGATCTTATCGTCTCCTACTTATGACTTTGTGCAATAACTGGCCCCATTGTTGACACTCCTGGAGTGATTAGCAAGTTCGGCCCCAAAAAATCTTGCCTTATGTAGCTATGCAAGATTTCTGCAGGCGAAAATTAAAGTGAATGTACTTAAGAGCTGTTGGCCATGGGGGCTCTTGATCAGACCGAAAAAATATGCCTAAACCATGAAATATTTGGAGTCAGTTTCAAGTCCCTGATGTGTCAAAAGAGAAGATCAGTGCTTTATAAACTATACCATACAAAAATTCTCGACATCAGCAAACATGCCTAAACAGACATGTTACGATTACTATGAAGACAACTCTTCCTGGTATAAAAGGTGTTTTTGTCATTTCATCATCTCTTATTTGACGAAAAATTGCATGGTAATACACGAGCAAGTTTCAAAGTCCATGGGGGTTGTCAATCATTATTGGCACTCGCTTTGCTGCTGTCTTCCGGTGGGGAGTGATACAAACTGCAGGATCTTCTGAACCTGTGAGACATCCACCCGAAACTTTTCTGCAATTCGCTGGACGTCCATGGGTCCGCTATGATCATCAGCTTTCCCTTGATGCAAGAGGATGATTTGGCGTACCTGTGCTACATTGAGAGTTCCCTCAGGAACCGGCCGCTCCTCGTATCTACCAGAATCCGGTTTCGTGTTCCGTAGTTTTGGCATCGGCCTATTGTACTTTTCCACCACATAGGCCTGTATGCATATTTGAAGGAAGACATCAGTGAAGTTGCAAAATCAATGCAGGGGAAGAACAAACTTAAGATACACATATCATGTGATGCTAGAATGTACAACAAGATAAGGTGGACTGTATGTCAATTCAAAAGAAGAAAACTTAAGCAATTTGTATCGCCTTCAGAGAAAAGCAGGGATGCTGTAACGCAGGAAAATGGCCAAAGAGGTTCATTTTTGTTTTCTTTTTACTGAGCAGAAAAGCATTGACTCCTGAAATGTGTGAGACCAACGAGTAAATACTCTATGGTCGATATCTCAAAGGGGGTTAAGAGCCTCACAAGCATCATTAGCCGCATTGTTCGGCAAATTCATGAGTCAGACCACCTAATCTTTGGTAGATCAGTTCCAGATGACATTTATTATCCGAACTATATGTCCACAACTTAAAGTGTAAAAAATGGATAGTGAACTACGCAAGCACACATGGGGAACTCCATTGAGATCCTAAAGCAATGCTGCACCACATAATTAACAAGGAAGACAGAATGAGTCAATCATGCCTTCCAAAAGTAAAAGAGGGCTAACAAATACCCATTCTACTTCCATCCAGCTACCTAAAAGACAATAGAGTCCCTTACGGGCACTTCAAGCGGCACCATAGTGAGAAAGGCACGGCATCCCGAGGAGGGGGGTGTTGTAGTTCACTTTGTTGAAAGAGTGAACTGTCGAGAATGATATCAACTTTCACTCAAGTTGAGAATTGTATCAAAGCTATCAAAGCTGCCTCAATGTTATTAGTAGTTCACAAGATAAAACGCTTCTACCCTTGGTGAGCAGAATGCAAAAATAACATGCTTCACAATCACCAACAATTACAGAAAGAAAATCAACTTACGAACCTCACCCATCTCAAGTTTCCCTCCAGGTTTTGATCGAATTCGACCTGCCATCTGGCTAAGCATCACATCGTACTGGGGATCACGTTCTTCGAGGACATTGTCTGTATTAGCTTTAGGTGCCACATCTACAAGATTTAGATGCATTTGTGACATCAGTCTTATAGCAGACGTTCGGATGATCATGTCGAGCAAAAACAAATGCAAAGAGGGGTTGTCGGCCTATTTCTCGAGACCTTTGAGACATTATTATCCACACTGATGAATATATCCGGAAAATCGCATCATTGTAGAGTTGGAGAATGAGAACACAATTCAGAACAACTGAATAAAATTAGAACATGCTACCAGCGTGTTAAACCCAAGGAGACACACAATAAAAACAAGTTAATAATTTCATGGGAAAAGAGGAAATAGAATCAATCGACGATCTCTCCTATAATATTTTCTTGAAGAAGCGAATAGCTAAATGCCATCAAGTGCACGATATAAGCCATCAGTACCGCCTACTCTTTAGTCTACTAACACAAAAACTAATTTCTGCTCTCCTTTTTGTCAGAAAGATTGAACAAAGAACGCGCAAACCTCCATTGACATCTCCCAGGTAAATAATCTCAAGCAAACGAATAATGCCCAGAAGCAACATTGCAAGCAGAAAACCACCAGCTCGCAAAAAAAGAGAGAAAAGAATCTATTCCTCCAAAGAAAAAGCAAGGATATTTCGGAGAAACCGAGGGGGATCAGGCGCGGTTCGTGACCTGAGCCGTCCGACGAGTCAGTGGAGGCGGCAGGCGGCCGCGCATCGACGACGCGCTTCGGTTTGGAAGGCGGAGCCACGTCCGAAGCCGGCGTCGCCTTGATCCTTCCAGTTGCTCGACGAAATGCCTGACCCATCTCCACTCAGTTTAGGTAGTGCCACCAGAATCCAGTCCAACACAAGGAAATGGAGTCTTGCCAACGCACCAATGGAGCTTCTTCTCGAATCACTCCAACGAAAAAAGATCAGAGCTTTGGCGGTTCTCTGCACAGAGAGAGGGAGAGGGGGCAAGAGAGGGCCTTGAACGGGAGATTTGCGAGCCACGTAGGTTCACAGTTGGTGCGTACCGGTCCGTTCCTTTTATGAACGAAGACACTTTCCACGTGTTTCATCGAAAATTTAGGATTATATTTTTTTAAGTTCAATCACAAACTTTTTTATTTACGTTAATTTAATCATTCCGATCAATTTTAATCGAAAATCGCTGATAAAGCGCGATTGATGCCGACATGACCCATTTTTAATAATATTTTAACATTTTTTTCAATTTTTTATTTTTCTCTTCTTTTTCTTTCTTTTTTTCCTTTTTTTCTTCCTCCTCCCGTAGCCAGCAGTTGGTGACATCGGTAGAGGTGAGGGCCAACCTCCCTATAGCGACCTACTTGACACATGGCCGATGAGGGCGAGCTTCGCCGGCCCTCGCCTCTGGCAGGGCCACTAGGCTTGGTGGTCGGTTGAAAGAGGAAAAAAAGGATAAATAAATAAATAACAAAAAAATCAAAAAAAAGTTTTAAAATATTAGTAAAAATTTATCACGTTAGCACCAATCACGCCACATCAATACTTTCCAGTCAAAATTGGTTGAAAGAATTGAATCAACATAAATATACAAGGTTTAGGACTGAATTGGCACAATTCCAATAGATTTATGACTCTTTTTTTTGTAATTTTTTCAAAAAAAATTGACTCTCTAATAACGATAAATAGTTTAAAAATATTTTCTAAATTTTGATTTTTCTGTGGTTGAATGCAATAGTAATCCAACCAAGCTTTCCACAAAATGTAGAGGTGGGTGCTTGTCTAACTCTCTGGACACCATGTCATTGACAAGTGAGCGGGCACGTCAGCTTTTCATCGCACAAAATTAGTCAAATTCAAACGTAGGTGAAAAGTTTAAAATTGATTGAAATCAAAGTTTGAACAACCCGGTAAGCTATCTCTTCTAGAATTTCTTTACCATTAATAAAAAATTCTATCTTTGGATGTTAGCCTTCTCTTCTAGGATTCCTCAGTCTGTCTTTTAAAGCTCTTGCAGAAGAACCTGGCATCAAGACTCAGCTCAGTCTTTTCAAGCTGATGCAGCTTCTTCTGCAATAGCTGCTCACTCTCTTAGACCTCAGAATTTCAGTGAATGATTGTCATATGCTTTTCTCTGAATTGGCATCACATTGAACACCAGAATAAAATTGTAAGGAAGAAGAAATGATGGATTGTATTGACAAGATGATTTTGCATGTAACATAAGAAGCATAAACAATCCCCAGAATTTGTTTTGGCCTATGTAAAAGAACTCTATAAAACTCTTCTGCAGCATTCCCTACTTCAGTTCATGCTAAATGAAAATACAAATGCACTTGAAAATATATGACAAACAACAGTCCTGTGAAATCCAGAGCTTCTGGCCCGGAAGGTTGGACTAGAATTTACGACCTGCTGGAGCAGTGAACCTAAATGGAGAGACCGATTACTTTGCTCGGCTCTAAATTAAACCGACATTCGCTGCTCATCCCAATGAAGGCCATGTTGAAGAAAGGGGCTTCGCACGTCAGAAACCAGCATATTAGAGACTACTGAGAAATGAACAATGACCCCGCCAGTTATTTCATGAATCAAATCTAGAGATGGTCATTTGTGTTGCCTGCAAGGTCGTCCTTCCTTAGCTCCTCCGGGCTCAAACTCACAGGAGGGGTCATCTTATTTTCATCGACTTGGGCCCTGCCAGCCATACGCCTGGAAGGCCGCGGAGTTATGTCTGCAGAGAACTCGTCCCTGGTTCTTCGCTTTTTCTTTGTGTCCATTAGTCCAAAAGCGAGAGCTTCCAGCGCTTTAGTGGTGAGTGGCCGGTTTCGTGTGCTCTGCCTCCTGGAATTCACATTGTGAGGCTGTTGCTGTGGATTAGCTACACATGACGAGGTGGTGGTACTTGCATTCACGTCATTCTGTGAACTTGCCATTATTCCATTGTCGCTGAGTTCGGCATCTGGCTGGACAGGCAAGTTCAAGTCTATCAATTCCTGCCCAGGCTGAAAGTTCTCATGCGCCACACCGAAACCCAATCGAGAATTAGCATAGTCACAGCTGTTAAGAACAACCCGGTTGCCCTTTGGGGGCAAATTTGTAAACGGAAAAACTTCTGGAGAGGGATCCGGTGGGAGGTGCATCTTCTCGGCACCATTAGGATGGCTCAAGGGCAAACTTGTAAATGGGGAGACTTCTGGAGAGGGATCTGGTGCGAGGTGCATCTTCTCAGTACCGTTAGGATCACTTGAGCAGCTACTGGCCTCCTCTTGTTTAAATCTGGAATTAGCAGAGAAATTGGCAATATTGCAGCTTGTCTCGCTGAGATTGCAGAAACTCGATTTTCGAAGTTTTTTCTCTGCACCAGCTGGGCGGGTCTTATTCTTAGGTGTCACTTTCAGCTTCTGATCACATTTTGGAGCTTTTCCCAGACGGCTGCCTTTAGAAATGTTCTTCTGTCCACCCCGGATCTTAGCAGAAATGACCACAGCATCATGGAGAGTATCAGCTGATCCCCAGCTTGAAGCAATATTTTCAAAGTTCCTCTTGGAAGAGACTTTCTCGGAGGCTGTAGATTTTACAGGTTTGCAGATATCAGTCTCATCCATATTAAAACTCAATGAATCAGTTGAGGTAGACTGATTGATTGGCTCCCCACAAATATTCCCATCATCATCTTCATGATAACCTCTCATAGTGGGGACACTAATTTCAGGCGGTAAGCTTCTCAATTCTCTCAACTTGCGTGCATCACCGTTAGCCATGCTCGTATCCACAACAGTAAACTTCATGCCATCATTACTCCGGCTTGGAGTTCGAGGCTTGAGATAGCAATGGCGTTCTTCGTCAGCCGAATCTTCATCTTCTGATTTTGGTTCATTGGCCCACCCATCTTCTCCTTTGGCTCCGTATCCTTCAGTTACTTCCAAATCAAGAAGCCCCGGCTCTGAAGCAACTTTACTCAAGACATCACTCACGGAATCAAAGTAGTGGTTTCCTTTCACTAATCTTCTCTTTGAAAATTTCTTAACACCGGGAACAAGAAAGACCAAAGCATGCCTGGAACCAGTAACACAACCATTTTCAGGCTGCTCAGAGTGCCACCCTCTAGCCAACAAGCGAGGCCACACGGCTTCCCAGAAGAGATCATTAGATCTGGCTTTGCTTAACCGGAAACCCCCAGTAAGATAATCAACAATTTGTGCAGTTGTAAGCCTCGAGCACGCTTTACCAATAGGTATTTCTGGGCAGGCAGGAATAGATTGATTAGATTTCAATGGCTCTGCGACAAGGCCCGTGAGGTCTCGCTTCCCCTGACCAATTCCTATGGCTTCTACCAGTTTGTCCAGACCAACTGCGGCCTTAAGAGTGAAGACATATTCTTCAAGCGACATTCTTCCTTCTCCGAATGCCCTAGACACCTATCAAGAAATTGAAATGAATGACATAATTAAGAGCCTCAATATAGCATCATCCCAGGAAAATAACATTAGCTAACAAAAGAGATGCCTGAATGCAGAGCCAAAAGAAAGGTACTTCACCGACAAAAGCGCTTAGGATTATGAGGAATCTGTCCGGTGAATGACATGATATAGATAAAATCACATTTTTTAACCTGATCCTGGAGGGTCGCTGTGCTTTTTATGTGGCACAGAGTCCACAAACGCACCTCTGATACTTCTCAACATTCCACATGTATATCATGCTTTTCAGGCTACTTAAATAACAGAATTGTGCCGCCAATTGTTTCGAACAGATGAGTAAAGTAAAGCACTTTATGATCTTAAATTGTGCAGGTGAGGATTCTTGGTGATACAATTCGGTAGAATTAATAAATTAGGTATAAAGAGGGGATGTAGAACAACTCTTTAGTAGCCTAAGTATGCTATCCGGAATTTTCCATCAATCTCGTCCCAGCTGGTGTCGAATGACAGCTTAATCACTGCATTCTTGAATTCTATCTATTTTCTCTGTTTAGAGACCATTACCAAGTACATAACCATATAGACTTGATCTTCACGAAGTTTCGCTTCTCCAAGTGTTAACATCAAACAAGTGATTGAGGGAAATGTGAACACCGGATTGGCAGCTGCGATAGAATTGCGAGTGTGAAGCTAGAGAAAGGAAATGGTGTCGGGATCACTGACGGATCCATTGCACTTGTCGAATCAATCGGTTTTTTATGCATGCAACAAGTGGCAGAAGGAATAGCCACTAAAAGATGTAATCACCTGATGCATAAGCGTTTTAATCGATAATACCAGTAAAGATCCATTGCAGTTTGAGGTTTCCTATTTTCCTAGTCATGAATTTAGCTAGAAACCCTAGATCATCATGATCAGAATCAGCTGTTTCAGCCCACTTGTCTTGATCATTTCGCACATCATTCATATCCAATAAAACAAATTGGAGGCACCTTCCCTCGTTCCTTCTACGTCAAAATTTGTCAGACTAATAACCATAAGTTATGGAGAGATAAGCTAAAATCCATCGACTGAAACAAGTTAGCGGAACACAGTCAAAATCTTATCAGATCTGGACAGAAACATGAACTACTTGTACCGTTGTATGTCATTCAAGAAAAATAATCTTTCTCCACAATAAAGACAAAAATATGCTCAGCTTTGAAATTACCAACATAATACTTTTGTATTGTTGAGATTATGATCCAGGAGCAAACTAATAAAGCTAGGAAATGCAGAGCTGCCAATCAGCCAGAGCAGGACGAATCTGAAAACAGATTCTAGAGCTCAGAGAGTAATGGAAACATAATGGAAGCACTATACCAATTGACTGAGGCAAAACAAATTGTTTCCTAATAAGAAGGCTGACCATCAATTAGATGTTATTTGCTCACAGGGAAATTTACCTCGAGTAGTCTGCTTTGATTTTCAACTGACACCTGAGGCAACAAGCGAGATAAAAATTCCTGTTGCCTTAGTCCCACAAATATCTTTTGTCCAAGTATGCATCTTCTGCTTTTCGTTTTCCGGCACTCTGACCATCTACGATACATGGTGGACCCATAAAACTTCCCATAGTAATGCGCCATTACATCACCCATATCTTTCCTCTCCACAAATTTCCTCACCTGAACAAGGTTCTTCCCAAATATATACAATCCAAGGACGAAACTTGCCTCTTCCTTTTTGCTCAAGCAATTCTTCAGGGAACCGGGTACAGGAAAGCAGCTTTTAGTGCCATATTTCATATAAATTTTTACGTCTTCTTGAGACATTGATTTTCCCAATTCACCATCCAAGTTGACATCCATGGGCTCAATTTTGACTGTTAAGTCATAATTTTCTACACCAATATTCGTTCCTCCTAAGCCTTCTGATTTGACAGAAACTCGTTTAGTATGTGCGCCATTGTCATGCTTAAAATTCGCAACTCCTTCATTTATCCACATGATGGCAATGGGCAATCCCATTAAGAAACCAAGGGGACCACCAGCCAGAGCTTCTTCCTCAGTGGGGTCCTTTTGAACCAACAGATAATCAGATTTGGACATCGTCCTTGGAATTTCAACCTGGTATTCATCTCCAACACGAGGAATTATCTCCGGCTCTCCAAACACATCATACATATTAGAAGGAAGCAACAGCTCGGCTGCTGCTTCATCACTGCATTCCCCATTGCAACTCATTTCAACTGAATCCATCTGCAAAAGCCAAACCAAAGAGAGAAAGGTTTTAGAAGTACTGTCCAGAGACTAACACACAAGATGCAGAAGTGCAAAGTTGATGCCAGCAAGAAACGAAGCATCAAGTTCATACCAACAGAATTGATAGTATCCTTTAACAATCGAACACTGGATGCTACACCAAAATCTTCATGTACACCTCATACAAAGATTACTCTCTGATAGCAGATTGTGGGACAATCTTTTCCATGAGTCTATGATGCAAATGTTCTTCCTAAAATTAGGTTATTTAACCTAAATTGGGCAACTAAGGGCTGCTAGAGACTTGGAGAACCATGTTTTTACTCATGATATATTGAAAGACTGCTACCATTCCATCTAAAGCTATCACACTTTCGGACATAGAAATTTGGCACATTGGGTATTTAAATTTTTAATCTACTCCGATTTAGGGTTTCAAAACCTTAAACTGCAATGTTCGATCACGGAAAGCGACAAGCAACATTTTCCAAGATTTTTCTGGAAAAAGCCTTCTTAACTTGTAGGGCATATTAGAAAAACAGCAGAATCATTTGAGATGAAACAATCATCTTTCACAGAGGTCACAACTATACACATTATAAGTAGAACTCGTTCAAGCGAAAGGATAAGCTACCCAGAAATGCATCTTCCAATTTTCATCTCACCAGAAAAAAGTAGAAAAGCGCAGAAAATTTCTGCGGCCAAAAGAAATTTCTTCGCACCCCCATTTCCGCAAAGATGTAATAGCAACCTATATAGTTCATAAAAAAAAAAAGCAGAAAAAAGAAAAACTCCCCAGTAGCTCTGACTAAACTACAGTAATCACAGGTAGTTGATTAGGAACACAAATTTAATTGGCAACCCACAAAAAAAAAAAAAAAAAACAGAAATTCAAGCACAAAAGATGGTAAAAGAAAAGGAAATTTTTTTGAAAATCCTGGAAAGTATAAGTAAACAACAGAGAACGATAAATAGAGGCAATGCGCGTTACTTAAACTCGGAAGAATCTGACCAGACTCAGATCCATTCGCTACACCCAACTCTGCCAAAACCAACCTCGCCTCCAAAATCAAGAACTTTAAAGAAATAACATAAATAAATAACTTAACGAGCCCCGCGAAGCACATTCATTACACAGTCGAAGTAATTCACGATGAAGCAAAACGCCAAGAAAAGAAAAGAAAAAAAGTGGGAAAACAGAAACAAGAACTGACCATAGATTAGAGCTCGAATTACGGAGTGATCCTACGAAATTAAGCTAAACACATCATTCACCATACGAGGAACCGTCGCCCGAAACCGAAACACATGTAGAACTACATTAGATCGCAGAGCAAGCAAAGGATAATACTCCAAGATTAAGAAGAAGGAGAAGGAGAAGGAGAAGGAGAAGAAGCAAACAGTAAATAACAAGAAATAAATTATCTTTTTTTTTTTTTTTGGCTTTAACTAAGACCATCGAGACGGTAAAAGGAGTCGACCCCGAGCAACGTTAAAAACTAAAAAGGAAATAAAAAAAATTCCACGTGAGAGAGACACAGAGAGAGAGCAGAAGAAAGAAATGGGTTCGTCTCCTTCGCAGCTTACGCATCGATTCACAACGGCTCCCGCAGATTGCAGAGCGCGAACGGAGCGTGACCGCCCCCACAACCCACAACAACCCACACAACCCACAACAAGACGCTAGCTGCGGGGCGGGGCCGAAGGTTATTACCCAGTATCCGTACTCGAAAAACAAATACGTACACGACGTATCCCGAAGATGCGTATCAAGAAACAGAGGGAGGAAGCCCACCTGGGTCGTGACGGAGAGCTTGAGCTTTCATGTACACGCTGCTTCAAATCGTAAAGAGGCCTCTCACCCAGAGCGAGAGAGCGAGAGAGGGTAAAAACGCGAGAGAAAGAGAGGAGACGACGCCGAAGTCGTTCTCTGTTGGGGGTAGAGAGAGAGAGAGAGAGAGTGGTTTTATAGGGAGGCAGGATTTTATGAACCGAGTTTAGAGAGAGAGAGAGAGAGAGTCGACAATAAAAAAGGGAAGGGGAGAGGTGTGAAGTGTAGGGACGAAAGCGAGACTGCCACGCGCGGAGGGTGGCGCGTGAGGGGGAGCCCCCCTTTCCCATGCACGTGGCACCGTGCTTCACATTTTGCGCCTTGGCTTTGTGACAATTTTTTCTTTTTTTTTTTTTTTTTTTTTGCCTCTATTCTTTTTTTTTCTTTTCCCTTCTTTCCCTTTTTTTTTTTTGAAGGGTTTCCATTTAAATTGGACCCACGAGACCAAAATAAATGAATGTTTTGGTGAAGAAGGCACCATCACTCTTATTTGAGGCCCTTTTATGTCTAATTTATTGCTCACTCGAGTGCCACAAACTTTTTTTTTCCTCGTCCGAATCGATACAGAGCGGTGCTTTGTTGATGGGGGTCGAAATTTTGAGCTTCAAGCACAATTGGAAAGCGTTTTGAACGACATCGGTTTATCGGCCGTGTATCGGCTTGAGTCTTGGCTATTTCCGCAATTATGGTCTTGCCAGATTCGCATGGCCAATTTAGTCATGTAATCCGATTCCATTAGCATGCATTCAGGGAGCCATTCTTATCCTAAACAGCTCACTTGACATAAACATCAAGTGATATAAAGGGGTGTGCCTGGAGTAATGTTTTCCTATTTTTTAAGTTTTTGCTTCTTCCAAATCTTGCGATGATTGTACTTAGACCTTTTTTAAAATTATATGCCCGAAACTTTCATTATACGTAAATACTAAAGTGCTTTTAGTTCTTTCATAAGTCTAAACAAATGGACCTCAACTGCGTTCATTTTATTAGAATTGACAGAAAACCGCAGGAGTTCTAATAGTTAGAGATTAGGAATTTTAGGGGATCAACCTTCATCAATAAGATTAAGTTTTCAATTGAGATGGCAACTTATGGAGCCCTATTTAAGCACTATGCATTTATCGAAGCTCATTTGCTTAACTTAGGGTCGGTTTGTTTGTTTCACAAAAAATTCTCATTTTGAAAAATATTTTTCCTGAAGACGATCGCTTTTGTTGCTTGAAAAATAAATTAATGAAAAGTATTTTGTTTGTCCATGAAAATATTTAGAATTAAATTATTATCGATAATGAAAATGTCATTGTTAGCTAATTATTCTAATTGATATAACTAATTATTTTAGGGAAAATATTTTTTTAAGTGTTCATTTTTTGCAAAACAAACGGATCCTCAGAAAAAAAAAAAAGTAAGGAGAGAGAAAGAGGATAATTAAACAATTAACTAACACTTGTACTAATCGAAGTCCAGTCCAGCAGATACAATCGATTCCCATGAAGCAAAGCGGGAATAATTAAGAGAGAATTTATTGTCTGCGGCTCAGTCCCACCGGAGCAAAATGGATTGATGAACTTCCGTGACGCCACGTCACCCACGGCCGATCCCCGGCACGACCTGATTGGCCGATGCCGTAGGTCGCAGCCCATTTCGAAGCACGCCCGAAGCACCGGAGACGGGGCGCGATGAGTGAAAGCCAATGCTTGCTTAACGTACGCGATTCGGTTTCGTCACGCGTCACGCGTGCGCGTGGCGGGAGGAACTTTTCTCTAAGCTGGATTTATCTATTTGGAAATTTTTGGTTCGTTTTTTTCTTTCTTCCTGGTTTTTGCTTAATGGTTCTCAAAACATATTTTGAGTTTTTACATTTTAGATAGAAAATAAAAATTCGAGTAAACACGGGATTATTCCTAAATTAGAGAAATATAGACTATTTTATTCATGACAAGTCGAAAAGGTAATATAACTTATGTTTAATATTGATTTTAATGTAGGATGTCGATAAAAATCACAACCGTTAATTTTCCGATATGTAAGAAAACTTGAGTCGGAAGGGAGCTATATTTCACAAGTAATAAGAATCTATTGCATCTCGAAAATATGCATATTTTATGAATCGATCGTAATATACTTAGTGTAAATCTCGATTCATATGCAATGAAGCAAAATCAACGCATAGGTAGCGTGACGTTGGATTTTATCGGGCTAGCCGCTTGGGCATTGATTTGGCACAAAGCTTGCCGGGTGGATGATGATCCGGCACCACTTAACTAATCGATAGTGTACGTTGCGGACTTGCAACGCAATTTAGGCATGCATTGCAACGTCGTTCCGTCTAAACCTCTTCTTTTTCCATTTTGCGACGCCAAAAATAATTAAAAAGGGAAAGAGAAAAAACAGATCTAATTGCGGGACTAAACATTAGTTATAGAAGGCGGGTAGTATAGTTGCATTTTTGGTTTCTTGACGCGCAACGTAGGCGCGTGGGGAAGGTCCGGAAGGAAATACTTTTCCTTTTTATGCATTTTCCGCCTTTTTTTTTCACGTAAAATATTTTCAAGCATGCAGGGGAAAGAAAATCCTTTTGCGGTCCGGAGGAAATTCAGTCGTGGCACATTTGGAATTGCTCCTCCATTTTTAAAATTCCACAATTTTCGACAAATTAAAATGCAATTTTTTCCCAAAAAAAACTCAAAAAATAAAAAAGGCTAACATATATAAAATAAAATAAAAAACACAAAAACGAAAAAATTCAAGCCCTCCGCTTGTGGCACAGCCCCATTGCCGATGGACCATTGTTGATGGTCGGCAACCCCACCGGCCATAGGCAGGAGGGCCGAGCTTGTATTGTCTTGTCTTTAAAAAAAAACAATTGGTTTTCTTAACTTTTAATCTAATGATAACTAAAATTTAAGCATGCTTCTGCTTACAACACATTTGGTAACAATAATAATCATAATATCACATGTTTATTATAGAAAGATTATCTATTGTAGTGTTCACTTGCAATAATTTCAATTTATACGCAATCCGTATCACATTTGAAGTCATAATATATATGAATAACTTCCTGGGCAATAGCCATTACAGCCCGGCTTGAATAGCTATTTCCAATGTACTCTCCTATCCCCTCACTTTAGCCATGTTAGATTTTTAATTTTTAATTAAGTTTTACATTAGTGATAAGCAAACTTTTTTTATATGATCTTAATTGCTTGTTATTATATTGGTACAAGAGTATTAGATAATAAGTAAATAATTGATCCAAAGATTATTATGTTACATTCATGATATATCTCCATTTGCCATGACAGAGATTATTCACGATATAAAAAATTAGCAACATATGAAAAGACATGCCTCACTTTTTGATCCAACGACCATTTGCGTAACCTTATTTTCTACATGCTTTTAAACAAAACCCTACATTGAAAAGATTAAATTGCCCGTCCTTGCAAATTTATTTTAGCATCTTGTTTCGGATATAATTTGGTTTGCATTTTTAGTCGGTTTTAAGTGGTTTTTGTGGTGTGAGAATTTAGGATTTGGTGACGGGCATTCCTAAACTTAGCTTGTTAACCCGCGATTTTTGAACTTTAACCCAAAATGTAGTATAATGAATTTTTAATTTATTCAATGCCCTTTTTGGAATTTTGATACAAGTTTAATTTAGTCCAAGGACTGTATAAAAATGTTCGATGTTGTTTTTATATTAATTCGACTTTAGGGACAATATTAAATACCTTTACACAATTCATGGACTAAATTAAACACGTACCAAAAGTCTAAGGATCACATCGAACTAATTAGAAGTTTGGAAACCGTGTTGTAGATTGGCCCAAAATTCGAAGAATCATTTGTAGGGGTTGGATTAGACTCTCTCTCTCTCTCCCTCCCCCCTTCCTATTTCTTCATCTTTTTTTTCCCCTTCTTTTCTCAAAAGTGGGGCCATGGCCGAGCTTTGTCGAAGCACTTGCGTGGCCATGGCCGCTAGGAGAGCGCTGTACTACAAACTTCCACACACGCCAAGGCTGCCATGGTCAAGCTCCACCGCGGAGCACACGAGGCTTGCCATGACCCTTGTGAGAACAAGGCCTATCTTGCACGGATTGCGACGGCTTCAAGCTCAGCTTCGATCTCCCATGCCCATGCTGCCACAAGTGAGCTTGCCACAAACAGGGACATCAGCGACCGGCAAGGGCGCCGATAGCAGGGATTGGCTGCCACGGGGATGTCGACGTCGAGTTCAAGGTTCGGTAACGTGGGGTTTGCTAAGTTTTGCGTGACGACAAAGTGCAGTTGCTTTTTCCAAAAATTGACAAATTGTCCAAAAAATTCTAAACCTATTGTATAGTGACGGCCGGTGTGGGTGTCGCGGCCCTCGCCGGTGGCTAGAGGCCTGGCTACCGCGGAGGAAAGAAGGAAGAAAAATCAAAGGAAAAAAAAAAGAAGAGAAAACGAAAAGCCAAAAGAAAAAAATTCACAAAATTGAAAAAAAGTACACAAATCAGCCATGTCAGCGTTGGCCATTGCGATGTAGGGTGATCGACGATCAACGATTTTTTATTAAAATTGACTGGAAGGACTACATTAGTAAATTGTTAAAAGGTCTAGGACTAAATGACATAATCAAATAGCTTATGATTGAATTGACTGCCGTACAATAGGTTTAGGACTTTTTGGGCAACTATCCCTTCAACAATAAATGTAATTAATCATATGTGATATGGTATAGATTTATTTATTGAGGTTAACCCATCAAAAACGAGCAACAGCTAATTTTATTCCTTTCCCTCGTTCATTGACACATGCCCCGCCAAATTCTCCATGTCCTTTGTGGTCCAGAACTACGCCGTTCAGCTTTGGCACGCTTAATAAGCCAAGGTTCGTTGGAATTCTCGTTTGGAGTACATGTCAAACCTCGATGGATATGTTAATTATGTTAAGGAACTTTCCTTAAATTCTTCTTTGGCTGACGACATTTCAATTTGTTGACCTTTACAAATGTTAAACGGAGCCGCATCAACCACAGATTCAACAAATTCTCTCGTCTTGTATATATTTACTTCTTGCACTTAAGCCCAATCAACCGCCGAGGCCCGGCAACCGGCGGAGGAAGGAAAATTAAAAAAAAAAATATTAAAAAAATAAAAGATAAAATGTTAAAAATTCGAGATGAGTAATTCCGGAAATTGGTTTCTCATCTTCATATTGGGAAATTCATTTTCTTAACTTCATATATAAATTTTTAGTTGATTAAGTCATTTTCGGTGAACCAAATGAATGAACATGTAGAAAATCAAATCCCGAGAAACTCTTTCACTCAAACAAACGCACCCTAATGGTGTGCTTGTTTTTGGGAAAACTTAATGACAAAAATAATACTTACGGGAAAATCATTTTTCATGAAAATATCTTTCCCTTTTTTTCGGTTAGGGAATTCATTTTCCTAACTTAATTAAGCATGTATAATTTCTTTGACCATAAATGATTTTTTGTTATATGATCATTTTCAACACACCAAATGAGTAAAAGTCTGGACATGCATGATAAACCAAAGGAGTGAACACCAAATTCGTGTAAATTTCTTTAGCTCAAATAAACACACCCCAACTGATGAAGAAATAAACCAATTTTAAGCATATTGGGTTTTTCAAGAGGAAGGCAAATAGTCTGGACATGCATGATAAACCAAGTTTAGTAGTACCTAATATTATTATTAGTTCTTAATGAAATAATATGATAGAAACTTGAAAACGATAGGTTGAAAATGGTCCCCCAGCAGGTCCCTTTCGTGGTTTAAGGGGGGAAAAAAAACCTTGGAACAAGCATGTAAAAGTTGACTATAACATCGTATCCCGTACCAAACCACAAAATTAAACGATTTCAAAGACTGTAAATCTTTTTACAGAGGAAAATCATAATTTTGGGAAGAAGGTGGAAATTCTATTAGGTGCAATGTCAGGATAAAAAAACTTACACATTGCAATGGCATAGTGAGTGTACATTAAAAAAGAAAAAGAATAACAGTAGATAGTTATCGATTTGGTGACAAAAATTCTTAAGAAAGGGCGAATTCGATGATGAAAGGCAATTCCAAATTTAGTTAATAATTCCTATTAATAGATCGTGTGATGGAATATTTAAATAATATATGATGTTTTCATTTAATGGCTTAAGTTTTTAGAACCGTTGATTATGATCTCATAAAATCTAAGCTTAGCTTAAGCTTTTAGAATAATTATTAGGGATCCCATAAAGTCTCACGGTCCTTTCAAATAGTAGCCAAAAAGAAGCCAGAAAATAATTTTAGTTCTTTTTAGTTATTTAGAATAGTTCAATTTTCATTATTTAGAAATCAAAAAAGAAAAACCCATTTCAAGTATGGCGGTATATCTCGAACAAGGAGATAGGAAGGACAAGCACGGGACGTGAAAACGTTGTTGTTCTGTCGCCACAAATTTTTTTCCTTTTGTTTTTGCTCTTCTTTAATTGCATGAATTCAATTGAGAATTATATCTATTCTTGTCGGCCAATTAGATAATTTTTGTTTTATTTATTTTATCACTTTCCCATAATTCCTTCTGACTATTGCCGTCGAGTGCTTTTTAAGCATGGTGTTCTCGTATGTTCGCTTGATTCTCTGTGACTGAATTGTTTGTCGTTTGCCAATAAACATGCAATCCTATTAGTAAAAGGGATTGAGGTGGTGAAGACGTTAGAATCATAGGTGTGGGATTCGACTATTGCTTTCTGGAACGAGGCAGAGCAAAAGTCGGAAAGATGAAAATTAAAGATATGATAGAATAAAAAAATAATTATTTATCGTTTTGGACAGTAATATTTGTACCTAAAGTATAAAAAATACGATGATTAGCTTGAGCTGATCACGACATGGTCTTACCTAAAAATTCCTGGTCAAGCAATTTTGGTTGACCAATATAGCAACACCATCTTATCAATTTGTTTTTTGTAAGGACGTGGGGGTAGTTTTGACCCACTTTTTTTTTTCTTTAACTCCTTGTTCAAACCGATGGGCCAGCTTTCGGTGAAAAATTGAATCCAATATACTTTTCGAAGCACACTGTTTGGTCACAAGCTAAATTTTGATTGTCTAAAGATTATGAATATTCTTCTGCGCTAATGCGAAGCTAATTTTGCATTTAATTAGAAGTTATTCGTGACAATTTAGTGAGTAGGCCGCGTTGGATTGTATATACATAACTGTCCAAATAGAGGGTAGATGCGGATTTTTGGGGATGCAGCCAGGCTCGTCCGAGGCAAATAAATTTCGTGCCCACGAAAATCTCCACTAATCCCATGGATCAAGTAAAACTCGATGCGAAACCTGGCTTACATAAGTAACGATGGGCCTTGAACTCGCCCGAACCCGGTCCCAATGACATTGCTTATTTCTCACGCCATAAGATTTTTACTAAATGTATTGTCAAATATGGGACACGCGATGTATCATCATCATCATCTCAATTCTTGGTTAATTCCTTAACGATACCAACATAAGTGAGTTTATAGATCATAGGCGTTAGAAATGGGAAAGGTGGACGAGGATGGGCTGGCATTCGCATCCCATGTTGAACCTCAAGCTCAGCTCAAGTGGTTTTTTTTTTTTTTTTCATTTTCCACGTTTTGGCATTAAATTAAAATAAAAAAGAAGGGCAGGAGACGTCTTGCATTTGACATTCTCTTTACTTTCTTTTTTATAATTGAGGGTCAAGACAGTAGATAGTTGGGTACTTGAAGGAGAACCGGCACAATGAGCTGCCACAAATCTTATGTCGTCAATCTCAAGATCTACATAGTCAGAATCTAGAAGCACGATAATGGTTTAAAGGAATTTGTATGCTTGATTTGGAATCTATCGCTGCTTTAGGCGGAATCACGATGATTCGAAACTCTAGATCGTCTCCTCTATAATCCTATGTATCCTTGATTTAATGAGATAATCTATCAACGATGTCAATTAGTATGTGTTCTATTTATGAGGTTGTTATAAGTTCGTTAGAGTTAGATGAGGGACTCGAAAGCAATTTATAAAGTTTCTAGCCAGGCCCCTCTCATCACTGGCCGAGTTCAACTCGGCCCACACAATACCAAGTTTATATTATACTAGTTAATAATCCTTGTATCTTACTTTATTCGACCAATCTCGTAAGTGGAAAATTAATCCCGTAAAACGGTAATCACAATCTCAATTAATAGAAGCCACATTAGGATAACTCTAACAACAACAACCTATCGTCGTGGCTTCTCACCTAAACCTGATCTCTCGGAACAGGAATCGAAACCGCGACCGGGACGGGCTGTTTTCCTTATTTCTAAAGAAGCGTTGCGACGGAGTACTTTCGTACGAGGTTGAACCTTGCCCACAGAAATGGTTTCTAAGTTCTCTAGGATGAGGTGGACCCTTGCCCATAGAAATGGTTTCTGGCTTCTTGTAAACACTAGCAAATGCGTAAAAATGTCTCAAGATTTTATTTTTCTCGGGAATGTTGTTATACGATAAAACAAAATTTTCTTACTTTAATGTTAGAACATGTAAGAGGTAAAATAGAATTATCATCTTACACATTGGTCATGAGTACAATATTTATAAAATAAGCAGTTGAGGATATTTGAGGAAGAAAGATTTTTTTTCTAGGGCACGCTTGTTTCACGGAAAAGTCAAGATTTGACAAATATTTTTCAAAAAATGATTGGTTGTATCATTTAAAGAAACATGTACATAAAAAACATTTTCATCACTCACGAAAATCTTTAGGCATAAAATGTTGTCGATAATGAAGATATTTTTTGTTAGCTAATTTTTCTAAACGATATGATCAATCATTTTTTGAAAAATGTTTTTTAAATCTTGAATTTTTCATGAAACAAATGCACCCTTAGATCTCTAAACAATAGGAGGTGCATTTTGCTTTATATAATGTAATAGTAGAGACCATCTCAACCTTCTTTGGTCTAGTCAACCATGTCCAGTCGCCCATATGATATATATCTAGCCCAGTCAAATGTGGGGAAAAGTCTGTCCATGAGACTTCTTGAATTTAAATTTGCACAAAGTCTAAGCCCCGTTTGTTTGAAAGATAACTATTTATGGAATTTTATTTTTCTTCGATTCGAATGACAGAAAGCTAATCAATTTATGAAAAACGTTTTCTATGTGCAGAAAACAACAAGCTCAGAATAGAGGGAAAAAAAAATCACCTTCTGACAAGAAAGAAACCATTTTCCTTGAAACAACAACTGAATGAAAATTAACCATTTTCCTTGAAAGTGATTTATATGAAATTATCCTTTATTATGAAATTTTCAGTAAATTAAACACACCCTTATATGATTTCTATGAAATTTATCTTCCTTTGTCATGAAATTTTCGATGAATCAAACACGCTTTTATATTCATCTGTCACCCGAGAATGACGCGGTAGAGAATTCATTCCGCTGCACAATATATTCGAGACTTTTTCTGACAATTACTCCAGCAATAATGCGAAATATCTTTTGGTACTTTGAGGGTTACTAGTTCAGCTATTGCCTGAGTTGAACCATATGCTGATCACGTTCAAAAAGATCTTTTCCTATGAACGTTGTCATCTTTGTTTGATATGGTGCTTTTGAGGGATCACAATTTATTTTTCTTCCCCCGATGCCCTCAATTAATTATTTTACACGCATACAACCCAAGGGCAAATACGTAAATGACTAATTGTATTTCATCTCTCACGAATCTCGCCCATTCTAATGCGACTTCATTAAAGATTAATTCCACGTCTAGAAACATATTTTTTTTTATCTTTTCACATGTATAAATTTCATTCGATCATGTAGTTTTACCAATAGTTCTGTTCCTTAATGAATTTGTCCAATCCGTACTATCATACAAAGCAAGACGAGTTCTATTTTCAGGGGATTACAATCTATTTGCTCTTTCCTGAAATATCCTCAATTGCTTATTTTATAAATATTCAATTAATGGCCAAATAAATAAAGTAATTAATTCTTACTTTTTGCATGCATTTCAATTTTGCAAATTATATATTTCCCGTCTCATAGACAACCTTATTTTAAAAAAAAAAAGGGATAAGCGCGTTGAAAGTTGTAAAACTTGTCTCAAAAGTGCAATCAAATCCTAAGGCTTTTCAGAAAGTGTAATTAAATCTTGAAGCTTTCAAAAAGTGCAATTAAGTCCTAAAGCTTATCAAATTGTTGAAATCAAATCCTTTCGTTGATTGCACTTTTTGAGAGTTTTAGGACTCAATACATTTTTATAAAAAATTTTAGGACTTCCAGTGCACTTATACAAACAAAAAAAAATTAAATAAATAAAGGTCATGCTGGAGATATTTCTCTTTATACATGCAATTTCTTCATATTGCATTGATGATATGTTTTTCGTCGACCAATAATGTACATATTTCTTCACAAATCGACAATGCAATTTTTTTTTAAAATGTCGATATTTCTATCATTACACGACGGATTTGCAATTTTTTCTAGTATATAAAAATGGGAGTGGGCTGGACTGCAAATAAATGCCCATTATGTTCTTATTTTTTGTATAACAAATATGTGACGCATACTATTATTTTTTTTTCCAGCTATAGAGTAGAGAGGGGGAATTAGATGACAGCTGCAAAAGAAATTGTTCCAAACAGAGACAATGAATGTCGCCTCTCGTTGTCCACTAAACCAGTTGGCGACAGAGAAATCATACCACGAAAATTTAGATTAAAATAATTGAAGGGCTCGGTAGAATATATATATATATATATATATATATATATATATATATATATATATATAAATAATGTTAGATATATTAAGAGTATGCTGTACAAAATGAATATATATCAGTAATTTTGCAGACTCTTGCCGAACTTTAAACATGACTTGTTTGTTTAAATGTGAGAAAATTTCAAGTAAATGTCCGAAGTGCCATTATTTTCTCAAATAATGATCTAAAGTGAATAATATTTTGAATAAGGGCCCGAAATGGCCATATAAGTCTCAAAAAGAGCTTGACTTACCGGTTGATTAGGGGCATTTTGGTCATTTATTTTTCTTTTTTTGTTCTAAACATTTCTTAATTTTCAATTTAATCTAACTAAAAATTAGGTTAAAATTGTATTTTGACAAATATCCCCTTCACCGACCGAAATATTTAGCTGGTTGGCGAGGTTAGACTTTTATTTGAAATAGTCATGACTACTTTATGCCCTTATTTAAAACCGTCATGTCGCTTTAAGTTTTTATTTGAAATAAGGATCGCTTCAAGTCCTTATTTGAGAAAGTGAGAACACTTCGGCCTTTTATTTAGAATTTTCCCTTTAAATTTCACTCGCAATCTTGTGATATACCGATTTTACATATCGGTTTTATTAAACTTACTTTTTTTCTTTAGCTTAAGGATGTATTCGATCGGGCAGGCTTATAAACCTCAACGAACCATGCTTTTCTTATCTTATGCCCCCAAAAAAGAGGAGGAAAAATATGAAAAATAAAGCCAAAGCAAGAGGAATATGATGTGACATGCCTTTAGGACCCGTAACTATCATCAAACATCCGTAGTGTCCACAAATTAAATTACGGCTTCCTTAAAATAACAAGATAACCTTGAAATGAGGCCCATGCTCGGGATAGATAAATGGCTCCAAAGCCCGCAACCCACCCTACTTTTCAATTTCTTAAAAATTAAGCCGAATAAACAATAATTTACTAGAGTCATGATGGATTAACAACAGATAAAAGCTCTTCAATTTGCGCACGATTACGCGCGCGCCCACACACACATATATATATATATGTTTAAAATTTAAGGCATTCAATCTTAAATGCAATGAACACAATTTACTAAAGGGTTGATACCACGAAAAACTCAAAATTGCAAATTTATCTCAAACTATTTTTTTTACCATGAAAAACCCTAAACTGGTACATATGTGATAAATTTATTTGAAATTATTTTTTTTACCACCAAAAATCCTAAACTGCTACATATGTGACAAATTTATCATAAATTAATTTTTTTGATCACAAAAAATTTTACACTGGTACATTTGTGACAAATTTACCCTTCGTTAAATTAGGTTAATACAAACAAAAAATCTCGAATTGATACGCTTGTAACAAACAAAGGGAAAAAACCTCAAACCGATACATCCGTCAATTGCTACGTGTTACCCAACTCACGAATTTGAAGGCTAGATTAAATGAAAATTAATGAATGGTAAATTTGTCATAGGTATATCGGTTTGGGGTAAATTTATCATAAGTGCACAAATTTATAAAAAATAATTTAAAGTAAATTTATAATAAGTGTATCAATTTAGAGTTTTTTATGATATTAATTTTGGGCAAAAAGAACCAATAAAAAGAAGAAGAAGGAAGGAGCGGTCTAAGGACACGTACTCAAATGAGTCAAATCTGAAAAAGTGAGAGCAGCCCTCGCGCCCACCTTTTTTTACAGCAGACTTTCTAGGTTTTTTTACTTTTTTGATTTAATTGCATACATAATGTATATATTTATATATTTATTTATTTATTTATTTATTTGCGTTTACCGTTGACTTTGGGTCCACGAGGTTTATGTCAATGATGCAGAATCTTGCCGACTAGCTTATCTGTGTTTTGTCGTTGGCTTGAAATTTCTTAGTAATTATGCGTGCACATGTAGTTTTACTTCTCGATCTTTCCATAACCTTCATTCCTTCTATAAAAAAAAAAAAAAATGGTAATGGAATGATTACCAAAAAAAAGTCATAAAACTTATCCCAATTGAGTCTTCATTTTTTTTTTTGGCAATTCAGTCCTAAACCTTTTGTGTTTGTACCAATTCAGTCCTTTCGACCAAAATTGATTAGAAATAGGCGACGTGGATAGATCGGTACTAACGTGACATATTTTTATTATATCTTAATATTTTTTTATTTATTATTTGTTTTCTTTCTCTTTCTTGTTCCCCCTCTCTTCCTCTAGCCACTCGCGTCACATTAGTAATTGCCGGGAGAAATTGACCGGAAGGATTCAATTGGCATAAATGCAAAAGGTTTATGACTAAATTGCAAAAAAAAAAAAAAAGAGTTTAGGAATGAATTGATACAATTAAAATATGTTTATGACTTTTTTATTTATGTTGGTAACATATTAATTAATTGCTATAATAAAAAGTGGAACTAATCCGCATCATTAGCAGATGCATTCAACAGTAGAATTCAAGTTTAATATTCATTCAATGGGTTGCTCGGATAATAAACGGGTTTGTCTTTCTAACTCAAGTTCTAAGCGGGAATTGCTACACCGATGAGCATCCCTCGGAGCACGGAGATTAGGATCAACGAGCTCCACAGCACACTCCTAGGGGAAAATCATAAAAAAATACTTCAAAATCTAATGTAGAAATGCCAATTCAATCATAAATTTTTAAATTTGGCCAATTTAGTTCTAAACTTTTCGACAATCTGCCGATATAGTCATTTTCGGCCAATTTTGGGCCCAAAAGGACTTCTTTGAGGTATGGTCATTGGTGCAGCGATTTCCATTGATGACTTGAGTTGGAAAGATTGTACAAAATATTTAAGACCTTTTTGGTCAAACTAAAGGGTTTAGGAAATAGAAGTATTTCGTTTTCATCATCGGTTAATGTGGGACGATGACGGTGATGGTCCATATGAGATCGTACCATATTATTACATACTTTCCTCCAAAAAAAATTCTTGTAATTTGTACTTCATTAATTAGAAAAATTTATTGGATGGTCATAAAAAAAGAGGAAAAATTAAATTAAACGAGAAAATATTGATTTTTTTTTGTGCGGTCAAAACAACATTTCATTCACTTTCTCGATCAAAATAAAGGAGAGAAACTTCCCGGTTCAATGAGTATAGCATCAAATCGAGACAAATTTCTGACAACTTCAAAACATAAACAAGAAACATCATAAAAGATTATAAGCCATGCCCAAAGACCTTTTTTTTTTTTTTTAAAAAAAAAAAACGGCCGTTTTATAAATTCGTTTTTTAATTTTTTTTTTTTTCCCCCTATGATTACCTAAGCAGAAATATGGAGAATTTATCCGAAAATCGTTTGGAAAATTGGGCTCAAATTTGGGAGTGGGCTCAGCCCAATGTGGCAGCTTACTGATGGGCCCAAAGATTTTTTTCGGGCCTTCAAAATGGTCCCACACGTTTTGTCTCGTCGAAATACATTGCCCCATAATTAATTAAATAATTTCAATGGTTTCTGCCATAATTAATTAATTAAGTAATTAATTAATGTTGTTTCTTTTTTTAACCTATTATTTTAAGCTTTTAAATTAGATTTTTTTCACGTGATATGAAGCCGATGGCTTTAATGAACGGGTCCTACTAAAATGACAGTATAGCGATTTTCCGACTGATGTCTCTGTCCTTGCGAGTTTGTTCTAGTCTTCGTCGTCGTCGTTGTCGCTGGAGCCGGAGCCGGTCTGTTTCACTGTTCCACGAATCGGGCCGCTCTTCTTCCTCTCCCTATGCCGTCTAGGAGTTGTTGGTTCTTCCTGCATAGGATTCGAGAGTCGGGTTGCGGCTCTAGGAGGATGGAGAGCACGGAGACGATCGACCTGGAACAAGGATGGAAGTTTGTGCACGAGGGTATCACGAAGCTCCTCGAAGGGCTTCCCGAGCCTCAATTCAGCGCCGAGGACTACATAAAGCCCTACGGGTATCTCGCCTCCGTGCTCTGCTCTTTGTCCCGTGCACGCCCTCCCCGCCGAGAGCTGCATGGTCTCATCGTCTGTCGACTGCTGTTTGACTTCTTTGATGTTATTTTGCAGAGCGGTTTTCAATATGTGTACTCAGAGGCCTCCTCATGACTACTCCCAGCAGCTCTATGACAAGTACAGAGAATCCATTGAAGAGTACATCAATTCAGTGGTGAGATTATTAGTAATCGCTTTGTTTGTGCTCTCCTTCATTTGAGAAATTGCAACTCCATCTGTTTATAGTATCGCGTACGGGCACAAAGGGTTGCCATGAATGTGTGTTAAAAGAATACCCGGGTGAGATGTTCCTCAAAATTAATGCTAGTTTTGAAGTGTCAGTGGGCATTTGGCTCAACGATTGAGGTTTGGTGATTGTGAAAGATTCGTCACAGTTCAGAAGTTCTCGACCGCAAAAAATTTTGTAGCAAGAATGGCATCAAATTTTCTGTTGTGATGGCGATTCATCTTTCAAGTGAAAAGACCGGAACTTGTTCTCTGAGAAAGTGCGACACTAATGACCAGTAACTTTCGAGTTATATGGCAGTTATAAAGAAGCTTTGAGCTATACAGTGAAGTGAGCAAATTTGAATTCCGCCTCCTTGGGGGACATGAGAGAAACAACTAAGACTCATTGGAATACACAATATCCACGAAGAAGTGTGTTCTATCACACCAAATAGTTCCTTTCTATGAGTCTGATATAATTGTTCTGGTTGATTTATCGATTTTTCTGATGGAAGATAACAAATGAATCAGTGTACTTATGAAGCCCTTGTTGACCTTTTGTAATGCTATATGAAAGCTTTCTGTTAAGAGGTAGCAACTATCTTTTAGTACTTGATCACTCTGACAGTTGAAAGTCAGATGGTAGTATTCATGACATGGACATCCTTCTCTGATAATATAAGGCTTAGAAGTTTCATAATTAACCCTTTCAATGTTGTAATGCATACTCTTCACTGTGGACAACATGTCCTTTGGATTCTCGAGTATTCTATTTCCATTGACTTCATGGTCTTTCTTTGATTTAGGTATTGCCTTCATTGAGGGAGAATCATGATGAGTTTCTGCTGAGAGAACTTGTGACAAGGTGGGGAAACCATAAGGTGATAGTTAGGTGGCTATGTCATTTCTTCCGTTATCTGGACTGGTACTTCGTTCCTCGAATATCGTGGCTGCCCCGTAATGAAGTTGGCCTGACTTGCCTTCGTGGTCTGGTACGTCACCTGTGACCTCTTATGTGTGATGTCCTCTTTCTGCTGATCATCTGCAGAAGAGTTCATGGTTCGGATATGCCTGAATTATGCTGACTGCAGATTAATGATGCCGGCTTTTTCCATTTGTGTTGACAATTATCTCATTGCACTTCACTGATGATGTTTTCAGGTATACAGGGAGTTATATGCAAAAGGCAGGAGTGCTGCTATCTCTCTGGTATGATTGTATCCAAACCCTCTGATCCTTGAGAGGTTTCTTAATTCTAGAAACCTCATTAGTTGTTATGACTGGTTTTAATTTTGATTAGATTGATCAAGAACGTGAGGGAAAGCAAATTGACTGCGCTTTGCTGAAGAAGCTTTTGGATATATTTGTTGAGATTGGGATGGGGCAAATGGATCGATATGAAGGTGACTTTGAAGCATCACTGCTTGAAGATACTGCTGCTTATTATTCTAGGAAGGCTTCGAATTGGATACTGGAAGACTCTTGTCCAGATTACATGCTGGAGGCAATGCTTAGACTTTACACCTTTTGCCTGATATGTCGTACTTGATTGTCTTTAATGATATTAATCCATCTCATTGGCCATCACATGCTGAAGAGTGTCTAAAATGTGAGGGGGACAGGGTTTCTCACTACCCGCATCCAAGTAGTGAGCCAAAGTTACTTGAGGTTGGAAATTGGTGTAACCTTTGGAATGACAATTCTGCATGAAGTTGCTGTGCATCATTATTATTTAGTCTATCAACACTAATTTGCAAATTTTACTTCCTGATTTCCGCAGAAAGTTCAACATGAATTACTGTCTGTCTATGCAAACCAACTACTTGAAAAAGAGCATTCTGGGTGTCGTGCATTGCTTAGGGATGATAAGGTGCTTGGTTTTTCTTTGCTTATTATATTTCCATTTGGTATTGCGAATTTTTGTAAAGGAAGGTGCGTTATTACTGATTCGAATGTTTGCTTTTTAGGTGGAGGATTTGTCAAGAATGTTCAGGCTGTTTTCTTAAATACCTAGGGGCTTGGATCCTGTTGCAAATATCTTTAAACAGGTCATTAACTGCAGAATGTGCTTTTTTTTTTGCTTTTTCCTAAGAAGTAGATGCTGTTTTCTCGAACTTACTTTTGTCGTATGGCGCAGCATGTTACCGCTGAAGGTACAGCCTTGGTCAAACAAGCTGAAGATGAAGGAAGCAACAAGAAAGTATGCACATTTAATTTGTTTCTTGTACTCTTGTAGCTTTTCAAACTGCTGAAGTACATGCTTTCATAGGAATTTTTTTTCTTGGTCGAATCTTTCATAGGACTTCATGAGGCATAGAAACTTCGCGAATCTTTGGAAATTGTCTATTTCGAAGGATAGCTTGTTTCACTTTGCTAAATTGTTTTTCACCAGTAGATATTGGACACTAGGGTCTGACAAGGCACTTCATCTGTAGTACAATCATAAGAAGTGTACAAGTCAACACAATGACGTGACAGACTTGTAGATTTTTTGTCAATTGCATATCACAAACGCACATATGCATTTGGATGTGTGTTGATAGGCGTCTTGTTTGGAATAAAAAAGAAGACACTTTATGGTTAACCACTTTGGTTACTGTCGTTAAATTGGTCACAAGAAAGTGGATTTAAGAGGTGATTAGAGGTCATCTGATGCATGCTCCCATTTGAACTTCTATGATGAATTTGGCACATCCTATATAGAGTTTCCATATTCCTTAAATAAGCATGCATACTTAACTGGTGCATGCAACATTTGCTTTGAGTTTGGAATGGGAGACTGAGCTAAGACCACTGATACTAGCCGTCAAAGCATCCAGTTGCACCATTGCTTATTAGTGTCTTGGATACTCCACTACCTGAATTCACTCTCTGGCCTATGAAAGTAGAATAGAGATTGCTGCTAAGCATAGTTCCATCATTGTGCTTTAATCTGCTTAAAGATCCTGATGAACAGTCATTTCTTTAATGTGGTGATCCGATCACCGTGTTTCTCTTGCAGGATGAGAAGAAGGATGTTGTTGGTCTGCAAGAACAAGTAATCCTACCTATTTTTTTCATATCCTAATTTTGGATGGAGGCTGAATATTGAAAGGAAGCTGATAAACATGCACGTTTTGCAGGTTTTTGTGAGGAAAGTGAGAGAATTACATGATAAGTAACTAGCATATGTTGAGGACTGTTTCCAGAACCAGAGTCTTTTTCATGAGGTATGCTGCTGCTGCTGGTTCCGCCTCTGGGCCTCCCGTGTTTATGCTTAATGTCAAAATTCTCTGCTCTTCTGTAGGCTCTAAAGGAGGCTTTCAAGGTCTTCGGCAATGAGGGAGTTGGCAGAAGCTCGAGTTCAGTGAGAGAAGTTGAGTGATGAAGCTATTGATGAAACGCTTGAGAAGGTAATCAACATCACATTGTACTGCTCCTGGTTCCTTTCTTGCAACTCTATCTACTTCTGTTCTTATCTTATTTTGTAAATTCCTCTGTCTGTATCTCCATTAGAATCTTTCAGGGATTGAGACAACTCAAACTCATCATGGAGAGCATCTCCTCTTTGTGTCTTCAAAAAACCTTTATTTGCTTTAAGATCCTACATTTTGAGGTGCTGCAGTTCTGAAACATGTTTGAAATAATACGCACAACATTCCATGGTAGAGTTACAACGAGACAGAACAAACTTAGCACTGAAGGGAGCATCTCAAATTATCCAACTCCTGAACTTTCTTGGCAGAGGAAGCAATTAACTTTGAGTCGAGCTTCTCTCTTCTCGATTGAGTTCTCGGTTGAGGACTCCTGGGTCGATGCATGTCTTTGATGTCAAAATCTCATGTAAAAATTATTCGGTCGAATCCAATGGCACATTACTTGGTCGTAGTGCTCATGCTTCTTTAACAGATTAAATCCTACAAGCACGCGTTGTATAGATACTAGCAAAAAGAATCCAAAAACAGATTACTGTTGATTATGTTTAAAGACATGAATCATTCTAGAAGATGAGACTAATGAGGTTATAAGTTAATGATTCCAACTTTTCCATATATATATTTGCGAAAATTTGAGATGGAAATCTGGTTTGAAGCTTGCTTCGGGTATAGTACATGGATCAAGATGCATTGTACAGATGAACGTTTCCGAAGAGCATTTTTAGAGGAAATCATTTGCATTTTTCTATGTTTGGCTGGATATTGCAGACAATATAGAAGGCATTTTTCAACATCGATTACATGAAAGTTATGGAACATACTTTTGAAAAAAAGTCTTCAGTATAATCCCGAAGTCATCCTCGGCTCAGGCGTGGGGTCCCCGAGCATGGTCGTCGGGGTCTCTAGCCTGCTCATGATAGTAAGCGATTTCTCTCTCGCGATTTCTCCGGCAAAATACATGATAATCAAATGTTGTACTAATGTGGTTAGGTTTTTCTCATTCGTTTCGTTGGATTATCAAGATAATTCATAGGTCTCCAGATAGCCAGGTGTCCATACTCATCTCTATGGATAATAATAAAAAGAAAATAGTCTAAAAGTGTCGAAAGGTAAGTAAATTGAAAAGCTGCAAAGGGAAAATGAAAATAATGCACGTGGATTGACGTGAGGGGGTAGGGATAGCTATATTTCTAAAAGCGAACTTTAGGCGAATATGAAGCTCATGGATACAGGTTATGCTTTAGAATGAAAGACAATCACGAATCCGCTTTGTCTATGGACAAGGAAGCTACAAGTGTTTGTTCTTTTAAAAGTGTCAAAAGGCGAGTAAATTGAAAAGCTCCATCGTACGACCAAGTTCTCACGGCCTTTGGACAAATGCAGCTCAGCACCAAGACGGAATTATCCAGCCGAGAATACTTTGATCTTGACAGCTGAGTTTGCTTTGGGCAACAGAAGCCCAAATACTGAGAATACTTTGATCTTGAAATCCTCAAAAGAAATGTGAATTTTGTCGGTCCAGCCAATCAAATCCCGACACCATTGCTCTGTGGTAGAACGTGGAAGGTGCGGTTTTCTCGCATTTTCATCTGAATGGACATTACTAAATCTCTCCCAACGGCCGTCAAAGTTAATTAACCCCAATAGGAATTGGTCTGTGGAAAACACTCGTCTGTAATGTCATTTGGTGCCGTTGCGTTGGATGAACACACACGTAAAAACACGACGCAACTCCGTACCGCCACCAGAACCCGCCACCCTCCTCCCAATCACTGGAACCTCCGAGCCCGGCTCCACCATCACCGGCCGTTCCCCGATGCCAGCTCGACATATGGGCCTCTTTGGGTCGTTGTCAAACCAAATGGGTCCAAGTTCACCTCATCAAGCCACATCCACATCCACAAGCCACCTGTGAGCCCATTACTCCTCTCAAAGACCAGCCCATTCCTTCTGGACATTCCTTTTCTTTCCATGTGTTCCCCACCCACGTCCACCAATCCTCAAGCAAGCAACACACGAAATCATCACTACCTTCGAATTGGGTCTTGTATCCCCCTATTGTTTTAGGTTGCTTGGAAGCACAACCTATGTACTCTAAAACTTCTACTAAATGAATGAGAAAAACCGCAGCCAATTCACCAACCGGAAGAGTCAAGTCACCCCAAAAACATGAGCTTGTGCTTGCAGTCGAAGCGTTATCGCTAGCCACGCAGATAAAGCCGAAAAGAACGAAGCAACGGAAAGAAGCAACCTCGCTAGCTAGGTAGCCTGGTCTTACCCTGAGTCCTCTCTTTCTCTCTCTCTCTGCTTGTAGACGTAGTTGTGACTCTGGGTTGCTCAATGCTAGCTACTGGTGAATTGGGTGGACCATTGGGAGGCATGGTGCGTGAGTGTGGACGTGGATGTGGCTCGATGAGGTGAACTTGGACCCATTTGGTTGTGAATTGTTCTTTCTGCTCCTCCTGGTGTGGACAAATGAGCCAAGGCCCATAGGTCGAGCCGGTGTCAGGACCGCAGGCGATCTCGGAGGTTCGTGTGATTGGAATGAGGGCACGGGGATTGGCAGCGGTGTGGAGTTGCATCGAGTTTGTGGGACCCTAACATGACCGCACAGAAAACCAAAGCGACGAGTGTTTTCATGGATCAATTCCTGTCAGAGGTTTATCGATGGCCGTGGAATGTCCATATGGATGCAAAGCGAGCGTGCTGTCCGTCGTACTACCGAGAGAGTGATAGTGTTGAAATCGATTGGCTGGCCTAGCAAATTCCTGTAACTTTCGAGGATGCTGCGATCATAAGGATTTCTATGGGAAGGTTAGGAGGGCGAACCGATAGTGCAACGCGTGTAGTTTCGTGTTCGGGCGGCTTGAAGTTTGGTACCCATCTAGGTTCGTTCCACCTAAGGCAAAGGGAGGAACGAGGGTGACAGAGTTGTTGGCATCTTGCCTTCTGCCGTGCGATCGATTGCGTCCGCGCACTGGTTTCCTTCTTGGGTGCTTAGCTGCATCAGTCCAAAGGCCACAAGAACTTGGTCTGCCGAGGCTTAAAAGAACAAACTACGGGCTTCATTTGTATCCTTGTGGCCACAACAAGACGACAAAAAAAAACCTTTTTTTGTTCTTTTTCTTTTTTTGTGTGGAAATTATCCTCTTCCGATTGCTGATAATACTACACCAGTACAATGAGATACTTTTCAAGGGAGGAGTGTCCAAAAAGTCCTAAACCTTCTACGTTAATGCCGATTCAATCTTAAACCTTTCAATTATGCTAATATAGTCCTAAACATTTTGTATTAGCGCCAATTTAGCTCTAAAAACCTTTCGATTCTGTCAATTTAATCTCAAATCTTTTGCATTGATGTCAATTCAGTCACAAACCTTTTAATTGTACAAATTTAGTCGTGGACCTTTTGTGTTTGTACCAATTTAGTCCTAAGCTTTTTGTGTTCGTGTCAATTGAGTTGATCCGGCTAATTTTGGCCTAAAATCGCTGCTGTGGACGTCATTCTTCCTACGCGGCCCTTGCCGGCATTGACGTGGACACTTTTAAATATATATATATTTATTTTATAATGATTTTTTTTGGGTTTTTTTTCTTTACTTCAAAATTCTTGTTTTGGGACATAGGGCCAGTGACCATCACCAGCATTGGCCAAGGATCGCCAGCCCTCTGGCCAAAAACAAAACAAAGTAAAAAAAATAGAAGAACAAAAAAAAAATACTGAAAAACTAAAAAGTATTTAAGAATATTTTAAAAAAATTGTTCACGTGAGCGCCGGCCATGCCACATAGGACGATCGGTATTCATATCAGCAATTTCAAGCCAAAATAACGGGATGGACCCAATTGTCACAAATGCAAAAGGTTTGAGATTAAACCGATACAATTGAAATGTTTAAGACTGAATTAATATAAATACAAAATGTTTATGATGAGATTGGCACAATAGAAAGATTTATGATTAAATTGGCACAAACGTAAAAGGTGTAGGACTAAATTGACACAATTGAAAGATTTAGAATTGAATTGACACAAATACAAAATGTCAATTTTCGCGCATCAGACTCCGTCTTCCTTCTCAATCCGATTTAAGACCAACCCTTTTAGACGAGGACAATAGGAATTAAAAGGTGAGACCTCTCGCTTCTTGAAGCATAAGATCTCGATCGTTCCTATTACGCATATAAAGAACAACCCTACTTCGAATCCTACACGAGTTTTGTCCCCACTGTGACTCCACAATTAACTAAGTTGTGGAGCCAAATAATAGAATCCATATCATATCACATCAAATGAGGACAAACAAGTCGTCCGAGGGTCGTGGAAGATCCACTAAGGTTTCGACAAGCAGAAGGACAAGAGCATCGGAATAATGCAAAAGATAAAAAGGCAAAAAAGACCAGATGACTTCTGAGTGGATCGTTTTGGAGTCTTCTTAAAAAGTTCCACAAATTCCGCTTGAAAACTTACGAAGAATCCAAGAGGGAAGCAGAAGCGGGAGAGAATCTCCCATGCATGAGGGCATGATTCCACATCTCTTCCTCCCATACCTTTCCTTTCATTTTGTTTTCATTTGGCCCGCCATTCAGGCTCGGTTTGTTCTGCGAAAAATAAATTACTTGAAAAACATTTTTTTAAAAACGATCGCTTGTATTAGTTGAAATAATTAATTAACGGAGAAAGTTTTCATTACCAATAACAATTTATGTCACAATATTTTCTAGGACGATGAAAATACTTTTTGCTTTTTCATGCTTATAAGCCATATAAGCTACCGTTTTTAGGAAAATTTTCAAATTACTCATTTCCCTTATTTTTTTTGGTTTTAAAAATAAGGTTTAATACTACCAAAAATACTAAACCGGTGCACCTGTGATAAATTTATTCAAAACTATTTTTTGACCACAAAAAATCCAAACTGGTATATTTATGACAAATTTACCCCAAACTAGTATAGTTGTGACAAATTTACCCTCCGTTAGTTTCCGTTAAATTTTCCCATCAAATTGCTGAGTTGGATGATACGTATGTAAGGTGTATATGTTACCCTCTATTTATTACAGGTGTATCAATTTGGGATTTTTAATGGTATTATCTCATTTTAACGAAAACTAACATAGGTAAATTTATCACATGTGTGGTAAAAAAATTAGTTTGGGGTGAATTTGTCACGGTTATACTAGTTTAGGGTTTTTAGTGGTTAAAAAAGTAGTTTGGAGTAAATTTGTTATAAGTGTACCATTTTTAGGTTTTTGGTGGTAAAAAAAAAATAATGTTGGACAAATTTATCACATGTGTACAAGTTTGAGGTTTTTCGTGGTATTAACCCAAAAAAATAAAAAAATAAAACTTCATATGTCACGAAATTTAGGAAAATGATGTATTGGATAGTGACCTATGTAGGTATATTATTAAAAAGATTGGGTTTTGTTTGGTTGTGGGGGGGAGGGGGGGGGTTGTTCTATGTTATTGGTCTCATATAATATGAAATTAATACCTTTGGGTAACATCCGTAAAGGTCGTGACCCTACTCTAGTCCTTTCACACATAACCCCAACATCTGATGCATGTGGAGAAGACCTCTTGTGAAAATATTATCTTTCGCGGTCGTTGCTTGTGCGAGACTCTACGTAAATAACGAAATTCTCATTCTAATACAGGAAGCCTTTTCTTTTTTTTCCCTCTCCCTTTAATTTTAGTATTTAGGAACAAAATTTTCCAATAATCAACAAAATGGCGTTAAATCCGGGCCAAAATGGGCAAAATAAAACTAAATGGTAATATGACAATACTTCTGATGCAGAAAACCGTATGATGACATAACTTCTGGAGTAGAGATCCATTTGGTTGCGTAACTTCATTTTTTTTTACCTCCGGACCATTTTTTTTTCCTCTAAAAGTAGTTTTGAAGTCACTTGAAAAAGTGAAAAAAAAAATCACTTCTCTTTAGAAGTGAAAATCGGAAGAAAAAGTAGAAAAATCAACTTTTGGATAAAAGTTGATTTCTAGAACAGAAATGCTACTACGCGCACCCTAAAATGCCATAGAGAATCTAAAATCTAAGTAGTTTGCTTTTGGATTGATGGCTCTAACTTTCGTTTCTCCAAGTACTTCTTTTCACCATAGCGTCACTTTTTTCTTGGAGCTTTTTCCTCTTATTGGGGGAAGGAAGCTTCTCACGTACCTTACTAAAGTCTCATTCAGCCATTTTTGTCCATGAGAAGAAAAGATAAATGAAAATGCCCATGAAAAGCCACATATGACCAAAAGGTCATTAAGACTTAGACATATCCATTCTATTTACAACTTAACAATTGTTTTTTTTTTATAAATGTTTTTCATATAACTCCTAGCACTACTGCCAACGTAATTGGGTGGTTGCCCACAATGTGTTGAATTATTTTTAGATTTTTTTAATGATGATTTAGAGGGAAACGGACAAAAGAAAAATCAAAAGGGTCATTGGATTGATGAGAACAGGGGGAGAATCTTGTGGAATCTTTTCTGCTTGATGAATATGATTCTGTTTGTTTTGTCTTCGGTTTTAGTCTTAACTATGTACCATTGAAATCCCTTCTCGGTCTCCCACACAAACAACCCCGAATTAGACTGCTCCGTACATTCTCGTGGAAGTGGAGTCGCTTGTTTTTTTTATTTAGCAAGAACTAATTAGCTAATTAAATAGGTGTTTGATAAGTTTAATGGAAAGCAGTTGATATGGCGGTCTCCAGCATTGTGGATCTGCTTAATTCAAGGTAAATTAAACGCACCATTTGGCAAGTTGTCTTAGACAAATTCTCGTAATTTTTTATTAGCTGATTATAATAAAGATATCCGACCACAAAGAAAGATTATTATAAAGATAAGTTGTCTGGTTAGAGGTAATGCAATGTAATGCCTAATATTTGATTTTGTTCCCAAGAGTATTTTTTTTTTCCATTTTGGCTTTTCCCCTTAAATTAGAATTAAATGACCCAAAAATTGAATACAATTATGAGACTTTCATCATAAAAATTACCAAAATCAGAAACCCGTCTTCTAGTTGAAGGTAAAAGAACAAAGGATGGATTTTTGGCCTTAGTCTAAAGAGCGGAAATATGTGATTAGAGAGGCAAATAGGAGTTTGGAAAGATTTGAACTCAGGACATTTTGTTTTGATACTATATGAAATTTTGTGGGACTAACACTAACTGTTCTAGAAAAGAAAAGGTAGTCTTTCTTACTTGAATTCCAAAGTGAAAAAAAGAATCAACAACATGACTACTTTAGTCACTTTACAACAGTGATTGGCTTTGGGTGGTGCTATTGATATAGCATAGTGGATCCAACTAAAGTAAAGGGGGCTGCTCCATTTTGATCCAAAAAATGGATTCCCGGATGCTTGCTTCCTCGCTGGAACTGCTGGACCACCTTTCTCGGGCACAATTCAACAACGGCCATCCCATACTAGTCAATTTCTAATGGCAAATGACGCCTAAACTAGCTATATCACGAGATCATTAGGCAGCTAACTTCCACGAATCCAACCCTAAACGCCCTCCCGATTAGAAAAGTATATTAGATTCTATCGTGGTGGTATTAGGTGGCGCAAATCAAGAGTAACCACAAAATAGACTACTGTATAATAAGTAGTTACTGGGTGACGCTGCGTTCTCTTAAAAAAAAAATCTAGTGGTCTCAATCTATTAATAATTCATATCACTGGAAAGAATCAACTGCATTTCATAAATCTTTCAGATCTATGTCACTTTATGAAAATTTTAATAGATCCCGTCAATCAATTAACGGCTCTTTTCACAAATTTCATGTAATCGTGAAATATGATTGACTTAGTCTGATGGACAAAGGATATTACTCAAGAAAGTCTCGAGCTTTTTAGTTTTTTTGCCTTTCTTTTCTCGTGTCTAATTGGTGCTCTTAATGTTCGTAATTATTGGAGCTTTTCTAGTCTCAGCTCATTGGTGGACACAATAGATGAAAGCCGGGGGAGTGTGCTTGCACTAAAAATCCCATCAAATCACACTGCCCTCTTTAGACAGCCAAATGGAAAATTTAAAACCTTGTTTAATTGTGATTATTTCATTTGGTGGTTATAGTATTACCATCTAGGGCTGTGTCTACATCACCATAAGAGCGGACCAAGTCCAAACACACAATTTGTCAGTGATGCTGACTTGGTTCGGCACCGTCACATGCCACATCGCGCAAAAAAGACACAAGAAAGCACAACCTTCATATGACGAATCCTATTTTAATCGGACGTATGCGTATAATGTCTATGTTTATATACAGGGTAAAAACCTTTGACCTCGAAACCTCAAGTCTATCTCCAACAGGATTCTTTGTGTACTTTCTTTTGTATCTGCAGAAAGATGGAGGAGAGCAATAACAACCTCGGGGTGGCCAATAATGCCCCCGGCGACGACGACGGGCGGCTCAAGGAGCAAGACCGGCTGCTTCCGATAGCGAACGTCGGCCGGATCATGAAACAGAACCTGCCGTCGAACGCCAAGGTCTCCAAGGAGGCGAAGGAGACGATGCAGGAGTGCGTGTCGGAGTTCATTAGCTTCGTCACGAGCGAGGCGTCCGACAAGTGCCGGAAGGAGAGGAGGAAGACCGTGAACGGCGACGACATCTGCTGGGCGATGCAAACCCTAGGATTCGATGACTATGCGGGCGCTTTGAGGAGCTACTTGCATAGATATCGGGAAATAGAAGGGGAGAGAGTGAATCAAGAGAAGGCCGCGAGCGGCGGCAGCGAAGGGTTAGTGAGAGATCATCATCACTGGCAAGAGCAATCTTCACATGCGGCTATTGGTCATCAGCATCATAGCGATAACCGAGCGGAAGAAGCTTCGAGTTCGTTCTTGAGTTTTGATGCGTCAGATCAGAGGAGGAATTTCGGCTCTTCTTCGAGGCCACTTTGAAGCTGTTCTTAATTAGTTCCTGCTAATTTTAACAGGATCGCGACTATCTGAGTTGATGAACAAGGTTATTGATTGATTTTTTCATTTTCTTTTTGTCTGGTGTTGTGTCTTGTTTTGGATCCAAAATCTGGTACTGATCAAGAGAGAGCTTGTTGAGTTGAGTTTTGCTTCCGATTCCATAGCTGCTCAAGTGGTCAATTGCCCTCATCTCTCAGCTGGGAAATCCCTGATTGCAAGGGAAAGCTTTGGGGATTTGGCGATTTGCGAATCTGGATCTGGAAAGTTTTGCTAAATGCTCTGATGCTTAGGCTGCTGTTACCAAAGACTTGTGCCCCGGAATCTTTCCCTCATTCAACCCGACTTTGCAGAAGAAGATTCACACACACATAAGGTCAGTAAGTCACTTTCATCCTCATTTTCTCTAGAGCTGAAAAAGAAGAGAGGCATATACATAACCCATAAAATATCTAAATTTACCCATTATACACAATGGGTTGTTCCTGTCTAAAGCATAACTAAGTATTTTTATAGCTAATATATTTCGAGTTCGCTCCTTTTATGCGTGGGGACAAGCCACGAATCGTACTCAGCCGTCACCGGCACTGTATACAATAGTCATGAAGTCCCTGTCTAGGGTTCCATTATTCACAGCAAACTTCGAACTCTCTTGAGCATTCTGTCCTAGTTATATGTTTGACTAGAGGTTAACATATCTCTGTCTGGGGTTAGGGTTTAACCCCCAATCTCTGGGGCCTGTTGGGGGCCACTAATCAACGTTAGTTGGGCAAACGACAAACTCATTGAAGATTAGAATAAGAAAACCAGCATTTATATAAAAACACTCAGCTTGGAAAGAAGAGGACAAGTGAGTTTAATTCCTACATGGGGACATGGGCAATATTTAGATTAATTAGCGAGGTTAGGGTTCCTAGGGTTTCTTCTGTTCATATTATAGCGGATGGTTTCCTCTTAAAGCAAGGCGTATTGTACTTACAGGAATCATTCCAACTGTTGAGAGTTTCTCTTTTCGAACTTGATAAGGGCTGTAGTATTTTTCTGATTTCGAAAAAGGAAAAGAAGAACTAAAGAGCTGGGGTTGCTTGAGCATAAAAAAAATTTGATGATGTCCTAGTTGAACGGGGGACAAAAGGAGAGACCCAAGGAAGGATTAGCCAATCCCACGTTCCTGTCCGTACGGTGTTGCAGAGACTTCCTTGTGGAAAGAATAATTCTTTGATGTGTCTTTTGAGTTTCTTGATGGGTGGAATAATTTGGTGTTTTGTATAGAAGAACGCCAAGACAAATTTTTTTTTTGGTTCTTCCCTCTTTCCCATTGGTTGATTCATGATTTGGTCGAAGCGAATGTCCAATCCAACTTTGGGTTAAAAGTTATTTTCATACAAGAACTTTTTGAGTCGAACTCAACAAAAGAAGGCAGTGGCCACCACTGGCCACCTTTTGGCTTACCATTGACATAGAGAACCATCTCCAAATACCCAGTTTTTTCTAGAAAAGAAGAAAAGCAAAATTCCATCAAGGTGAGTCTAGCTAAGCAGATATTTTATGGGTACGGCATCTGGGTCTCATCACTTAATTAACAATGGATATGTCTTATGTACTTAACCCAATTAATATTGGGATGAATATCATGGGTGTTCACTAGTTAAGCTTTGGCAGTGTTTCTTTCTCAACCTAATTGTACTCAGCGATCACCACTTTGGTAGTTGCTCCGTGCTATTCAAGCCTATTTTCTAGACATCAAAAATCGTGTCATCGGGTGTATCTTTTTCAAAGAGATTCTCGACGATATCCAACTCGCTCTAATCTTATGTGCATATAGGAAGATCATGATTTTTCACCATTTTTGTTTGGACTCGGTGTCGTTAAGTTTTTCCAACAAAAGCATTTTTCAGAAAGTACAAGATGCACAATCTTTTCTATGATGCAAAAGCAAGTGAGTTAGACGCCGAGCGAGAGAGAAAAAGGAGAAATCTTGAAGCTGGTTTTGGCGTGAGATTAATACAATATGGAAAGCTCAATTTGCGAAGCACATATTAAAGTCTAGTAGTGAATGAAAAGTATGCCAAAGTTCAGTGAATATCATTCATAATTGCATGTAGTCCCATAAAATAACACATACTCTAGGCAGCATAAATTAGGCATGGACCCAGCCATGCCCCTGAGCTCTCTGATCTACCGCATAGTGTAAAGTGAATCTTTCCTTTCATATTTTTTAAGGTTACTTCTATTTTTTACTTTAAAATTTTTGTTAATTGTTCGATCCGTACACTTTCACTCATCTTTAAGTTAAACACTCTTGAAATCATTCAAGACTAATAAATATTGACATGTAAAATCGCATTTCCATTATAGATCTTAGGAATTTAAACTTTTCCTTAAGTCGAGATGTAGGCCGAGCTTCTCTCGTCTTGGTCGAGGACTAGGTCGAGGTGTGACTTTGAGGCCAAAATCTCACGCGAAAACTATTTGGTCGAATATCATGATACATTACTTGGTCGAAGTGCTGTGCTTCCTTAACAAAATCCATGTGCAGTCATCGGATCACACGACTTAAACACTAACTTTCTGTTTCAAGCCAACCTTAATAAATGAAAAGATAGAACAAGCACTTCAAATTTTGGAGAAGACAACAGTTTGGGAGCAGGAGATAACTGTAGGATACTTTGCAGTTATTATTTTCACTTTGTTGGTCCGCTGGAAAATTTTTAAATAGATAGATAGACAAGCACCTTCCTAACTGATGGAGCTGTCATTTTCAACATTTTGATAACTGGATTTCAAGCAAGCGGCACGAGCGCTGGTCAGATTACTTGTAATTGCTCCTAGTTTATAATTATTGTGAACAAGATCAAAATGTTCTTTACTAGTTCTCATGGGTAGCCCAATCAAACGGTTAGGTCGGGTCGGACTTGTGTCGGGTCATAAATGATCCGACCTAAATAGACCCATTTAATCCGCTTATGACCATTTAGTGTAATGAAAATTTAATCAAGCATATCCGACTCCAATCCATGTTATTAAAATATTTTTATATTTAATCCAATCCAAGAAAAATCATATCCAAACTGAGGTGAGAGTGTGAAGTGAGTGATCGCAATATTGAGTGAGGTCAAAAGAGTATGAAGAGAGAGTTATACACGTGATTTCTATTTAAGTAAGTTGTAGATCCATTTATGACTAATTTACGATCCATTTATAAGCTATTTAAAACTAATATTGTGGTTAAACCCAATTATAACCCATCTATTGAGTATAACGAATTCCTTTAACAACTCAACCCATCATAAATTGATTAAGAAATGAGTTTATGACCCATTTTGACAGGTTTACTAATGGGCGATTGTCTTTTAAAGTGGAGAAAGTGACTAGATATAAAGATGTGCTTAATTATGATTATGCCATCAGATTTTTACTCTCCGTTATATAATATAGGTGTAATTAGGGAAGGCTAAATAAGTGACACAAAATGATGTAAAAAAATATAGATTGATAGATGGATATTAGCAAAAAGAGCACAAAAATTTATGAATATGTAAAGTGATTATGTTTGCAGACATGAATCATTCTAGAAGATGAGACTGATTAACTACAATAATTCAACAATTCGGAAATGCGTGAAATTTGTAATTATAGAGAAGATGCTCGAAAAGTTGGTCGTTTAGCGAACAAATTTTAGATGGAAATAAGATAAGCGTATATTAACACCGTAAGTCATATATATCTCAACTTTTCAAGTTTTCCATTTTCCCGTCATAACGACAACCTATTATAGTTCAATTTAGTATATTTATATATAGGATGGACAATTATAAGATTTTTCCAAAAAGCTGAGATGGAAATCTGATTTAAAGCTTGGTTTGTGTATAGTATATAGATATAGAGGCATAGCATAGATAAATTTTGTGTTGAAATTTGTTTGTAAAACAAACAAAAAATGCCTTTTCAGAATCCCACGGACGAAAGATGGAAGAGTGCAAGATACTTTATTAGTTAGAGACTATTATAGTATTTCAAATAGAGAAATGAGCAAGTGGGTTAGACTCTACTATACATTTTCGTATTTTTTAAAAGATATACAGCTATTGTTTCTCAAGAGAGTTCTTGGAGAAATATCAAAATTGCTATATGATATTCTCATTCCGAGACTCTATTATATTGGTGGGTCAAATAATTCCTTAAAGAGAGCGTTATCACGCCTCGGAGTATGATTTCATGTGTTCTCATTCGTTCACATATTTCCCAACATTTTGTTGAAATATATGGCAAGAAACATGTTCATGCATTTGGCTGTATTTTGCAGAAAATATAGAAGTCATTTTTCAATATCTATTGTAGAAAAATTATGAAACACACATTTGAAGAAAATTCTCGGGAAAAACCTTAGGTCCGACTTAGGGGGATCCATGTCCGGCAATTAGGGTCTCAAGCCCAACCTAGGGAGACCCAGGATCAGCCCTTGCGATTCTTGGCTTGGGCGTTGAGGTCCTGAGCACAGCTACTGTGGACTAGGCTCGACCGGTGTGTCGAGCCCATTCACCGGGTCTCGGGGAACCGAGCCCGAGTGCTTGGGACTTGAGTTTTCAGGTCGACCTTTCAGGAGCATTGTGACATCTGAAAATTCCTACATCAATTAATAATACCTTAAAAGAAAGAAGACGATAAATGTCACAAGTGGAATTCCAGTTGGGTTACAATGTTGCAGTGTGCGGAAGATTCAAAATGTATTTTTCATGTACGTAGTTTTTTGAAAGGGATTCCATTAGGGTTAAAAACATAAATATTTGCTCTTGGATCGTTTATATAGTGTGGCGATAAGAAATAGAGATTGTTATGTTCCAATTTACGTATTAGACACGTGGTAGGTTAAAAATTTATCAAGTTGAGTTTCTCCTAATGCTTGATAACTTTCGCGGAACATCCAAGGTCGTCGATTTGTGGACTAAAATGTCGACTCAAGGTTGCCGGTTCCTAAGTCTCCATTTCGAATTGTCGATTACTAAGTATTGATTCCTAGGTTATCGTTTACCTACCTATAGCTTCCAATTAAAGGATGATGGCTTAGCAAGGAAAGAATGAGATTTTATACCTACCTATAGCTTCCAATTAAAGGATGATGGCTTAGCAAGGAAAGAATGAGATTTTATATATATATATATATATATATATTGAGGTGCACGTAATTATTTGCTTATCATTAAATGCATGAGAAAGGACAATTAATTGTAATGCTAGTGGCTATTGTCATGTTGTCATGATTTGTATGTCATTGATGCCACGTGATAAAGGTCTTTGCCACGGCCTATTCGCCACAGAGCAATTTCCTTGCATAAATATGTGTATGAGACTCTGGAGTTAGCCAGATGTTCTACCTCACGAGACGGTTCTCTATAAGTTGAGAGGACATGAAGTCCTATTATGACAGAGCTTGTGAAGCCTTTATTATGATGTTAAGAAATGGCTATCATCGTGCGGATGTACACCAGTCTATTTATCCTCATTGATGTAGAGGAGACCTGTGATGGATGAGCTAAGAGGCGTGGCAATGACCTTGAGTTAAAAACACAAGCTGTAAAAGCGAGATAAACGTTCCAATCAAAAGCTAACAGTGGCTTCGTGTGAGTAGCTAAAAGCAGATTTTTGTTGAGTTACAATAACATTAGGATTTCAGTACACAACCCAGGAAATCAGTGTCCGTTTTAAGCAGTGATGAGCCGGAAAAATATTTTGAAATAGTCAATATTATTAACAAGGCTCGTAGAACGCTCGTATATGCTTTTCACGATATATATTCGTCCGGCCAAAATTACAATGTCAACAAATCTTTCGATGTCAAGCTCCGCGAACAACTTATGCGCCATCTCCTACTCATTTTCCCCCTCTTGAAGCTAGCAAAATAATCTTCCTAATTGATTTTTCTTAATTACAATGCACTCAAATATTTCAAAAATCTAATGAACTTTTTGTTCAAATAAAGTAATGAAATGTTCATTAACCTTCAAAGCATTGTCATCAGTTTTTTAACTTTGTGTCGCCCTCTCGACCTTTAAAAAGATTTAACAAAACCTTCTACAAAGTCGTATACTTAAATATCATGGCTTTGAACGCTAATTTTCTTTTCAGATATTTTCCTCGCTTAACTAATTTAATGAAAAAAATGGTAATTTGTCGTGTTATCGAATAATTCATACAAATCATTTATCAATTTGATCTCCTAAATAATAATATGAAAATGAAAAAAAAAATTGATGATGGCGCAAGGGATCTGGGCCTGGCTGCCATGATCCTAGACTCGGTAGTGGGTTACCCAAGAGTGGGCGCTAGGTCCCTAGCCAAATTTTGGGAGACTAAGAGTGAGTGCTAAGGTCTCAAGCACCTAATCACGATTGTATAGGCGTCTAGTCTAATAGGATATTTTAATTTTGGTAATCTCAATGGCTGCGAAATTCTTTGTATACAATCTCGCCCAAGTGGGAAATTTGGAGAGTGATCTTTTGAAGACCTTGTAAAGGCTAGTTTGAAGGTGGAGGAGTATAAAAGGAGACCTCAAGACTGAAAAGAAAAACGAGAGTCTAGAATCTATAATTCTAAAGGTCAAAAAAGTTTCAACATCCTTCATATATTCTCGATCCAAATACTGTAATACTTAGAAGTTCTTATCCAAGTGAGTGAGTGTTAGATGGGAAGTCTATTGACTCTAGAATCATCACCGAATTGTAACCAATGAGCAGTTCACTAGTGGAATTCAGCCAATTGGCTATCATCGTGAAGAAGCGGATGTAGGCTTGAATAAAGTCGAATCACTATAAACTCTCGATGCAAATTCGCTATCCCTTTAACTCTCTTTACTTTACTTGTGATAGTTGAATTGCGCATAGGCGGATTCTCAAGTCATCTCAAAACTTGTTGTTGATCAAACTCTGAACTAAATTCTGAGCTTATTTCTTTTAAATCCGTAGCACTTTTCAAACAAGTTTTTATAATCACCTATTCGTCCCCTCTATGTGACAACACTAACTATAACAATTGGTATCAAAGATTGGTGCTCTTTATTTTAAAGTGTTATTACTTCTGAGCTAATAATCTTCATGGCTAGCAATTTTTTTCCAATATTTATTGAAGGAGCCCCAAGCCTCCCTACTTTGATGGAAAGGAGTACATTGATTGGTAGAATAAATTCGAGGCATTTTTCAGATGTCAAGATCCACTAATATGGGATGTTGTACAAGGAGGAGTTGATCCCACTGCAAATACATCGGGTGGTGCAAATTCTAACGTAGGGGACAACAACAACAATACTGCTCCCACTACCGCTTTCTCTACGACCGATTTAGCAAAAAGAGATGCTCTAGATGCTAACGCTATTTACCCATTTTATAGTGGTATCTTCCACTGAATATAATCGTATTGCAGATTGTCCTTCTTCAAAGACAATATGGGACAAGCTCCATGTGACCTACTAGGGAACCGACAGAGTTAAGAAAACCAAAATCATCATTCTCCTTGGCCAATACGAAGTTTTTAAGATGAAGTATGAAGAAACAGTAAAAGAAATGTTCGATAGATTCACCGAAACAGTGAGTGGTCTTACCCATCAAGGGAAACCAATGTCCGGACCTATGAAGGTCAACACACTTTGAGAGGACTGTCAAAAAAATAGAATCACATCAAAATGTACATTTGAGAAACTCAAAGAATCATGCCATTGTCTGTTGACGAATTCATTGGAACCCTTCAATCTTACGAAGATGAAAGAATCAATGAAGAAGCAAATTCAAGAGGTAAGAAATCAATTGCCTAGAAATAAACACTAATTCCGATGTTTCGGACTCTGAAGACGAAGACGGTGAGGAACTTGCACTCATGGTTACAAAGTTAAGAAGCATGGCAAAGAGAGGAAGAAATTTCAAAGGCAAGAAGGAGTATGATCAAAGAAGATCTTACAATAACAAAGATGAAAGCACATACGTGATTTGCTTCGAATAAAAAAAAAGGACACGTCAAATCAAATTGTCCTCTTCTAAAGAAGAAAGGAAGAGATGAGAAATCCAAAAAAGCTTTGAAGGCATAAATTTGGAGTGATACAGAATGTGAAGAAAGCGATGCAAAGTATGCAAACATTTGTTTAATGGCAATCTCAGATTCAGATGACAAAACCGAGGTAACTCATTCTGATATTCCTTTTGAGGTATCTGAATATATTGATGAATTATGTTTAGATTATAAAGTTACTCTCAAGAAAATTTCAGATTTGAAAAAGAAGAATACTCGGCTAAATCAACAGGATATTTCTCAAAACTATAAAATCAACTTTTTACAAAACGAGTTTGTTCCAGTCAAAGATAAATCAGAGTTGATTTCAAAAGAAAACGTCTCTTTAAAACTAGAAAATGAATCTTCGAAAAAGGAAACCGTGTCTTTGAAAAAGGAAATTCTAGATATCAACAAAAAGTTTTCCTTTGGCTCAAAAACTCTAGAACATATTGTTTGCACTAAGTCTTGACAAGGAAAAGGATTTGAAAAATGATTTTTTAAACGCAAAAGACAGACTTAGAAAAGACCGTTGAAACATGCTTGTAGGAACCACTTTCAAAAACATTTTATAAGATCTGAGGGGCAAGTCTTTTAAGTGCTCAAAATGTGGTGATAAGATTCATTTCAGAAATTATTGTCCTAAGGTCCAGAGACCTATTCAAAATATTCTAAGATTGACAAAAACTTCTAACCCAAAATGACCCAAATAGGTTTGGGTACCAAAGAATACTTGAATGTGTTTAACATTTGCAGATACCAAATAAAAGAAGAAAAAAGGGGTACCTTGATAGCGGGTGTTCGAGACACATGACTAGGAACTCAAAGAGATTCATCAAATTAATCAAATTTGATGGTGGACGTATATTGTTTGGTAGCAATAATAAGGGAATGATCATAGACGAAGGAGTTGTGAAGATCAACAACCTTATCATCAACAATGTATCTTTGGTTAATGGACTGAATTACAATCTGACTAATATAAGTCAATTATGTGATATTGGATTCAAGATTTTCTTTTTAGAAGATAAATGCTCAGGAACCAGTTAGGACAACAATTATTCTTTTACAGGGCGAAGACATGAAAACATGTACCTTTTGGACACAACATTTGAGGTCTTCTAGTGCCTAGTATCTATCAAAGATGAATCTGAGTTGTGACACAAGAAGCTGGGACATATAAGCTATAAGCAAATCTCAAAGCTTTCCTCCAAAAAGTTTATGAGAGGAATTCTAGATGTTAAATTTGAGGATGTTCTATCTGCACCCTTGGGTAAATAGGTAAGGAATTCTTTCAAATCAATAAATCAAGTTACCACTAACCATGCCTCGTAGTTTCTATACATGGATGTCTTTGGATCGACTCGAAGCCAAAGTATTGAAGGTAAACAATATTGTCTAGTAACGGTAGATGATTATACAAGATTCACCTGGGTTTGCTTTCTAGATCATAAGAATGATCCCTTTTCATACATTGAAAGTTTTACAAAAAAAGTTTAGAATGAAAAAGGCTACTCTATTTCTAGTATCAAAACCGATCACAAGGGAGAATTTGAAAGTCAAAGACTTTTTAAATTTTTATGATAAAAATGACTTTTAAAATAAATTTTCTTCTCCTTATACCCCTGAAAAAAAATAGGGTAGTTGAAAGGAAAAAAGGCTCCTTACAACAAATGGCTCAAACTCTTTTAATTGAAAGTAAAATTTCACCTTATTTCTTGGCTGAGACTATTTCTACTGCATGTTAGATTATATATCGAGTTTTCTTAAGATCGTTGATTGAGAAAACCCCCTATGAACTTTACTAAGGTCGAAAATCAAGTATTTCATACTTTCATGTATTTGGATGTAAATGCTTCATTCTAAAAATTCAAATGATCATCCGGGTAAGTTCTATGAAAGGTTAGAAGAACAAATATTTCTTGGATATTCTACTTCAAGCAACGCATATAGAGTTTTCAACAAAAACTCAAGAACAGTTGAATAATCAATGAATGTGAAGTTTGGTGATGCAAAAAATGCTCGAGAAGATGGCTCTGAAGTCATCATGAATGATTTATCATCCAAGTGGAATCTAACATCTGAACATAATACAACTTCTAAGGGTACTCATAACCTTAACGATAGGCAGAAAGATGGATGATCCGAGGACATGAACCAAGATACTTCTTTAGAGGAAAAGCAAGATGTTAGATTCAGCAAGAACTGGAAGCATAGATCCATCCATCTAAAGGATCTTGTTATTGGAAGTATAGAATAATGGATTAGAACCAAGTCCAAGTTTAAAGTGCTATAAGTGGCCTAGCACATATATCCGAAATAGAGCCAAAAGGAATATAAGAAGCTCTTACTAATGAAAGCTGGATAGAAGTAATGCAACTTGAGCTGCATCAATTCAAAATCAGTGAAGTTTGGGAGCTCGTACCTAGACTAAAGAATCATTCAATCATTGGAACAAAATTGGTGTTCAGAAACAAATTGAATGATAAGGGAAAGGTAACAAAAAATAAGGAACACTTGTAGCAAATGGATATTCTCAAGGAGAGGGAATTGACTATGATGAAACCTATGCTCTAGTGGCAAGATTGGAATCTATAATATTACTTCTATTCTACACATGCTACAATGATTTTAAGCTATTTCAGATGTTTGTCAAGAGCGCTTTCTTACATAATACATCCGGCATTTTCGTCATTTCCATCCAAAAATTGGCCTGATGGACTCAATTGGTAAAAAAATAAAAATGTTTACACTCAACTAGCAAAACTAAAAGATTTAGGGAACTGAATTGACAAAAGTGCAATAGATTTAAGACCATTTGGACAATTTTTCACTAATTTCTATGTTTACTTAACTATACGGTTAACTAATTAGAGAGGAACTAAACAAAATTATAGAAGTCCTTGCAAAGCTTGGGGGAAAAAAGCACTAGCCTAAAAAGAAATCTATATATGCTTCAATTCAAGCAACCAATGGAAGCTTGTTGATGTAGCTACGATATTCTACATCCAATTTCTAGCCAGCCCTTCTCAAAAGCTACTTACATTCAGCACGCGTATGTTAGCTAATACATCATATAAATGTGTAACATCCCGGGTCATCACTTACTAGCTAAGCGGCTCCGTTAATCTTTTACTACTTATATATAAGACGGCGCATGTGGAAGACAAAACCAAAAATAGAAGGCCATCATCGGTGCAAGCAAGAAATAGACACGCACCTAAAAGAGGATGGCCAATAGAGTTTCATCTAACCCGTAATAGACGCATTCATCACACATTACAAGGGCACCCGATACCATAAACACCCGATTTCATTTCATTCGTGTTTACATCATCTTTCAACAAAAGGAAACGACCGAGAGGCTACACAAAAGGGTATCCTCTACTCCCATCTAACTAGCACCAACAACGTGCTCCACCATCACCATCACATGCCATATGTACATCCGATGACCACATCAAAAGGTCCCTACCATGTCGTCACAACAAAAGACCCGCCTGTACAATCCTATCCCCCATCCTCGTCCTCTACTGCTGGCCTCCACTGCTACTTGCGCTGCTAGTGCGGCTACCCGCGCCGTATATGGAGGGTGCAAGCGGCCCTATCCAATGGCCCAAACCTCGAAGGTAAACGGCATGGTAACGGTACACCAACCGTCCCACGGGTGGTCCTATGTCTCCACACACACTGGTACAAACAGCACATATGGTTCCTATGGTGAACCTCGGTGTACTCCTCATACAAATTTCGATCATGCTAGCCACTGGATTTGAGTCCAATAGTCCACTGTCCAAATAATTAAACCCCCAATTCACCATTACTAATAATCCAAGCCCGACATTGATTATTCTGCTCATAAACTTAAATTTGATTGAAAATCCAGGCCGTCACAAAATGTAAGCTGCAATTAGTACCAACATTACTTTTTTTTTTTTGTCCAATACCAACATTCGTTTAAAACTAATATATTTGGGGAATGCTTTCACAAAATATGAAATTAAACACTTATTATATTTGGAATACCATGAACAGGTTTATAGATGTTTGCACCAAAAATACCCTTTTTTTGTCATTGTCGACATGTGATAAACATAATCGATGAGAGAAGAATTGTATGAATAGAATTGTCGGCAGCGTGATGAATTGACAACTTGAAGGAATCGACAATCTGAATGCAACAATCGAAGAAGTGACCGTCAACATAGTGGAGTTGAAGAAACCGTCAACGTAGTGGAGTCGAAGGAACTACTTGTAACATTTGTTCGCAACCTCTATTTGTAGCATCCTTTGTAACCCCCATCGATGACAGTCGATTGTTGGCTTTAAATAGCCACATCGTGCTATTTAGAGACCCCTCATAAATCATACAAATTTTACTAACTTTGTCTTTACTTTCATATACTGCACTTTATTTTCTTTAGCTGTAGTTTTCAAATTTGCGTCGTCAATTAAATTTCAGCATGTATATTTATCCTAGGGGCTTCTTCATCGATTAAATTCCGGGGTAGTATCATTGCATGATCAAGTTTTATCGTCAAATAAATTTTGACGGGGTCTATCTAAGTTTGGTTTGTTTGGAACAATTGTACTTTCCAATCATTGTCATCGATTAAATTCCGGCATCGTTTGTATTTGTACAATTCTATTGAAATTCAAATTGTTGATTCTCTCCTATTTGCCTTGGATATTTCACGACCGGAGTAGCCACTAGACCCGTGATCCTCTAATTAACAACCGAAGAACAACTTTCGATGAAAATATTTCGTTGTAAAGGAAATTTCGGCGAAACAATAGAGTAAGAAAAAACTATGCTTAAATAGTCACAAAGCTAACCACCGAAGTAATTCAAAAGCTTTGCTTAAATAGTCTCCGGGAGGACAAAGGAAACAACCAAATATAAATTTTTAACTATGTCATATACTACTAATGAAAATCATGGACATCATCCACTAGACCTCATAGGTCATCCCTACTTTGAGCAGCCTCTTGTGGGGAATGTTGAACACTTCCTCTTGCTGCCTCACGCTGATGTGGAAGTCATTAGTAGTGCGTTCCTGGATCGATTGGATCGACATAAATCTAATCGGAAGGCGAAACGGTGCTGCAGCTAGAACCGGCGGATTGGGTCGACGACGTCGAATTGAGCTCAAATTCGGCAGGCTGAAGCGAAACGGCGTCCCGATCAATATTCACCGCCTTTGGCCGTGACTAACGATGAATTTTGACCGTTCGAGAATGTCTAGATGGGTTTTTCTATTTTTTTTAGTATTTTTCGGGCTTAATTTTATTTCAGTGGCACTTTTGTAATTTTCCGTTTTTTGATATTTTGATTCCTAATTAGAGTAGGGTTAGGATAACACCCTATAAAAGGTGTTTATCACGTTTTTTTGAAGGATTATCAATAATATTCACATAATTTTTGAGATTTCTCTCCTTTAGCAAGGGTTTTCTTGCATTATTCGCCGAACGCCGCGTCACACGCACCTCTTCAACCAGTTGTACAAGTAATTGATCACCAACCTCTTTGCCAAGCCTGAACTACTTGAAGCTATGACCTCACTTTCTCCCATTAGATACACGATCCCTCCAATCTTGATCGCTTCTTCCACCAATCCAATCTCTCTTTGCAATTCCTCTTCATTGAAGACCACAATTCCATGGTCACTAGCCTCGCATCGCCGGTTGCCGGCGGGCGGCATGTCATAGAGCGCATCGTTCCGAATGAAATCCTTCAATCGGTCGATCAAGAACTTCTCGAAGAACTCTTGCTCCATCTTCGCATCTCAATATCCATATCTCACGACGCACCGGTATATGCCCCACTCCTTGGGCTCCGCCTTTCGGAAGACGAACCGCTCCTCGAGGGGCACCTTGCTTATGGGTAGCGACTTGATTGAGACGAAGACAAGGACCGAGTGCAATGAGGGTACATTGGCCATGTATTGGGTGAATATTGGGGAAATGCCCTGGACGAGCTCGGCGTAGAATAGGGCGATCCCGGGAAGCCGCTGGATGCTTATGTTTGACGTGATAGTGATGAGGGCTTCCCTCGACATCTTGTTCTCAAGCTCATACTCGTACTTCTTTCGGAACCCGTAATTCCATACGAACATGACGGTAACCATCACGGCAGCGAAGACGAGTGGGACATAACCGCCTTCCACGAATTTGTAGAGGACCGAGCTCAGAAACACGTACTCCGCCAGCCCGATGGTGAGGGCATAGAGGATTATGAGGAGTATGTGGGTCTTCCAAATCATGATCATCACGATCCCAAGGAATGTGGACGTGATAGTGAAAACGAATGCTACCGCAATCCCTGTATCAGAGATTTACAAACAAATGTGAATTAGGGAATCTGCATAAGTAGACTAAATGTGCGTGTACATAGTGTGATCCTTGCTTACCATAAGCATTTCCCAACTGCAGTGTGGTCTTGAAGCCAATTGTGACACCAACGCAGGCCAACATCAGGAGGGTGTTCACCTCAGGTATGTAAATCTGGCCCTCGTGCTTCTGCGAAGTGTGCACGACCTTCACGCGCGGGAAGCACCCGAGCGCGACAGACTGCTTGACTATGGCGAACGCGGCCGATATCAAGGATTGGCTCGCTATTATCGCCGCCATCACCGCGATCACAAACATTGGCCAATACACCGGTTCTGCACCCAACCATCAGATAGATTCATGGTATGACCTGGCAGGATAAATGATGCATCGGATGAAAGTAGCACGAGGAAGCTTACTCGGTATTGAGCTCTAGAAAGCGCTAGCAACATCTTGAGTGTGCTTTCGGAGATACGCTGCCTGACCAAAGTAGGCGAGGATGATTGAAGGAAAGACAAGCAGGCATGAACTCAATCGAATTGACAGGATATTAAAGTGCCCCAGATCAGCAAACAATGCTTCAGAACCTATAATCACAGGCTCAAAGCGTAATTGATAAATCATTGGAACGATGATTAGCTATATTTAATCAATGAAAAGACTAGATGTTTGGATTACCAGTTAGGCACAGAATCACCCCTCCAAGAGAAATCCATGCTTCCTTTTTGTTCTTCGTGAAGAACCGGACGATGTATAGAGGATTGAGGGCTCTGATCACTCCTGAGTCATGTTTCCCGAAATTGTAGATGCCGATCAGTCCGATACTGAGGAACCATACAGATAGAATCAGGGCGAAGCTGTATCTGACCTTGTGAGTCCCGAACCTTTGGACTTGAAATAGAAGGATCAAGATCACCACAGAGATCCACATGATATCATCATCTCCAAGTGAACGTGCAGCTTCTCTTATGCCCCCAACAGCCGACAATACTGCTCCCAGAAAAAGAAGAAAAGAATCAAAACCATCTATCGAAATTCAACCATAGAAAAATAAAGAGCTCGATGTGAAAATTATTACCTGATATGCATGGTGTTAGGATCCCGTCTCCAATGACCATGGCGGTGCTCAGCATAGTTACAAACAAGAGCAAGTACTTGGCCGCTTGCCTATTCTCGAGCAAGGACTTCATGGCAGAGGCAAGCTGGAGGCGGCGGCTCGGCTCCTCAAGTCGGTAGTTCGAGACTTCCCTGTCTTCGGCTTGTTGATTAGGGGTCAAGCTTGCCTTGGCATGGCGGCACATTAGAGAGTACAAAGCGAATGTCCCTCCTATATCGTCATAGCCAAAAACCTAACTACATCAGTACAAGATTTTGAATAGACCAAAAAAACCCCTTCAATGTCAAATAATTTTTCTTTTTGGTGGTGAAATGGCGAAGAAGAAATCGCTTACCATTGCCGTTGTCATTTGCCGATAGGACAATGAAGACATACTTGATCAAGCCAATGAGGACGATCGAGTAGAAGATCAGAGACAGCGCTCCGAGGATATCGTCCTCGTGTTTTATTCCGTCCGGAAAAATTCCTGGCATGACATAGAGAGGCGACGTGCCTAAATCGCCGTCAACACACCGATGCTCTGAATCGCAAGCTTCGGTATCATCCCCCAGGCCAAATTCTTCATTTCGAAAGACGTAACCAAATCATGATCGGGAAAAACATCTCCGAGAACAAACATGAGAAAGGAAAGATGTAAACTAAAAATTAGAGAGAAAGACAAGCATTAAACTCCTTATATCTCTTCACCAACTCCATTAATTTCACTTCCCCTCCAAATTTTCCTATTCACATTCAATTTTCACGCCTTATGACAATTTCATTACTTTAAAATTTGCAAATATATGGATCAAAATTTATATATCCATTCTTTTTCGTAATAATATTAAAATGAATTTTATCAACACACATTATTCAACGGTACTGAAAGAAAAATGCTGTGTCATTTCTATTAATCCATAGTGTTCCCCATCAACTTTTGAAAATTGTATTAGCTACACGCTCATGTAAAAACAAAAAATCTTCGAACTATATGCGAACTAAGCGTTCCAAGTAGTAATTCAATATATATTTTTCTCATCCAAAGTATTTTCTGTGAAAGAAAAACTTTTTTCTTTTTCGGGGGAAAGGAAAAAGACTGACCTGATTTGATGAATAGCCGTGGTCCGACTTGAATCGGTCTGTCTCTGCATAGAACGAGTCGAATTTCTTGATCTTCCTAGATCCCTCATGTCCCTCCGCGCGTTCATCGTCTAGATATTGATCCTGGCAACCATACCCGTTAGTCGGGTCTACTTCGACGACCTTCGGCCTCTCTTCTTCTGTTATACCATGGCGCTCCATTCAAGAATCAGAGAGAGAGAGATGAGTCAAAGGGTGAGTGACAGAACCTTTCGTTGAGGCGTGGACCAAATAGAGGAGATTTTGGTAGAGGGAATAATGAAAGGACTTACTCGAAATAGGAAGAACTTCTCAAATAGAGTTGACAAGATGAGTGAGGAGTAGTACGCGTCTATTACGTGGTTAGGGCTGTTGCAAATAGGAAATTACCGAGAAGGAGAGGTATTGTTTAGTTTGCAAGTAGAGAATAAATTCTATCTCGTAAGAAGGCGCCAACCTTTTTTTTTTTTTTCATATAATTTTTGTAATGGGTCCCACTAGTATGACGGTATAACAGTATGATAATGAAATACTAGTCATAAAATCATAAGTGGGTCCCACCATAATTTTTATATATATATTTTTTTGCCATACATAACATTTGCGATTGAGATTTCATTGTGATACTGCTACACATTCAGCTTCTTAAATCCCTTTTGTAGTGAGGTCTCTTTTCAAGTTTCAAAATAGGCATTAGCTTGCGAAATATTATGAGAAAGAGCCGTCTTTCAACCAATCTTTCTGATTTGTATGTCATAAATGACGGCCTTCATCCACTTTTAATCAGAGTTAATCTGAGTGTGGTTTACGCGGATAGATATTGGTAACCCATCGGTCAAAGCTTTCTCCAACCTCATCCATTGTAGCCACTATAGCATTTCATTTGCTACTCATTTGCCGTCGAAATTATCCAACTAGTATTGTGATATCTTTCTCCGTGGCTAATCATACGTTATTATCCTTATTACTTAAGGATTAAGTAGGAGAGTTGAAAATTGCGGTGCAGGCAGATCATGTGGCTTTCTTGGAAAATGTAAGTTTCGATTTCCTACGTTTAGGGGAGCGGAGTTTCACCCGTCAACACAACCCTTTTTCTTCTGACAAAAAAGGAAAAAGAGGACTCAAAATTAATGTTTTTTTTATATAAAAAAAATGTCTGTTTCTGGAACCAAAAGATACAATATATGTTTGGTCACTAATTCCCTGATGTCGTGCATTAGTCTTTTTGTTTTTGGAGTTATCAATGTGTGAAAGGACTTGAATGAAATTTCCATCAATCACCGAGATCAATCACCTTCTTCCATTTTCGAGCAAGGCCAGGACTTCATTGCTGAATTAAGATAGAACCCTCTTTTGCAAAGTCATATTTCCAGTGACGCCCTGAAAATGTAACGGAGAAAGGCATAACAAGCATGAGAATCGATCTTCTAATTTGATCATCACCTAGATCTTGATCCCGGCGATCACACCTGTCAGCCGAGTTGACTTCGATGACCTTTCGGCCTCTCTGCTCCTGTTATACCATTGCGCTACATTCAAGAATCACAGCAAGAGAGATAACCAGAGATGAGTGAGAGGGAATAATCCGACGCGGTCAGACAAAACTTTAATGGCATTGCATTCATAATTCATCGTGTAATGCGAAACCTACTTGCCATGCCAGAAAGAAAGGTTAAGTGACGTAACCTTTCCGTGTGGTGTGGACCAAAGAGGAGATTTTGGTAGAGGGAATAATGAATGGACTTGCTCGAAATAGGAAAAACTGCTCAAATAGAGTCAACAAGATGAGTGAGGAGTAGTACGCGTTTGTCACGTGGTTAGGGTTGTTGCAAATTAGGAAATCACCAAGGAGGAGAGGTATTGTTTAGTTTGCACGCAGAGATTGATTGATATAAATTCTATCTCGTGAAAACCCGTGAAGCTTTTTATTTATGAATTTTTGTAATAGGGTCTCTTTTCGAATTTCCATATAGGCATTAGCGCGCGAAATACTTTAAGAGAGAGACCCATCTTTTCTACCAACATTTCTGATTTGTAGGTTATAAATGACGGCATTCGTCTACTTTTAGCCTGAGTTAATCTGAACGAGGTTGATGCCGATTAATATTGGTAACCATTCGTCAAAAAAACTTTCTCCAACCTCCTCCATATAGCCCATTACAGCATTTCATTTGCTACTCATTTGCCGTCAGAACTACTTAATTAGTCTCATGATATCTTTCTCGTGGCTAATCCTATGTTATCTTGTTGTCATCACTTAAAGGAATTGAGTTGAAGAGTTGAAAATAACAATGCAGACCTGTCATGTAATTTTCAATTTTCTACGTGTTAGACGAATGAAGTTTCACTCGTTAACGGGACCCTCTTCTTTTGGCAAAAAAAAAAAAAAAAAAAGAAAAGAAAAGAAAAGGACTCAATTTTTAAGACAATCTCTGTCTCCGGAAGCAAAAGATACCATATCAGTTGTGGTAATGGAAATATCATCAATGTTGTGATTGTTGAAAAATCCCCTCTCAGCCATATTAAACAATGGGCTCTATTAACATTTGGTGCAAGCAATCCTTTTAATTGAATTGAGTCCATGGCCCAGTCTCATTTAACCGTGTGATTTTCGGCCATGTGTAGTTCCATGGGCTTGACAGAATCTCACTACGAGCTCAGTCTAATCAATCAATTAAGCTCATTCACCACCGCCGCCGATTTAATTGAACGCAATGAATGATGCGTGTTCCTAAAACTATATGCAAACTAATTAAATATTTTCGCTAAGGATTAAGATTAGTACCTAATTTTTTATTCAATATATGCCTAAGTAAAAATTTAAATACTAGGTGTCAACAACAATAAAGACTACACATAAATTGGAGTATGAATCCCTCTCAACTTCGGTACCAAAATCCCTAATCAGTCTCTTTTTCGACCTCTTCTTCATATATAACAAAGAAAGAGTAAACTAAAAAAAAATCACAATTATTATTATTTTAAAAATAACCATAAGGGAAAATTCGAAATAAGAGCCTAAAGTGATTTTATCAGTTTTTAAGAAAGGCCTGACCAAATCACAGTTATTATTATTTTGTGTTTAGTTCATAAAATAACTAGAAGGGAAAATTCCAAATAAAAGGCTCAAGTGGCCATATCAGGCTCAAAGAATTGCTTGACCTTGCCAATCGAAGAGCATTTTTATCATTTACTTTTTTCAATATTTTTCCTTTTTTGCTTTATTTTTATTTTTATTTTTATTTTTTCCCTCTTCCTTCTACCTCGTCGATGCCCTGCAAAAGTCACCGGACTCGGGCAAGGGTGTGGTTGCCCTCGCAAGCATCGGACGACCTTCCTAAATTGGGCAAGGTTGCCCGCCTAGCCCAGATGGGGGAGACCCTAGCTTGATGTCGGCATGGGCAGTCTTCGCCCGAGGCCGATGACCTCCACCGGCCATCGGTGAGGCCCGACCATGGCTAGGGATGGAGGAAGGAAAAAGAAAAAAAGGAAATGAAAAGCGACACCAAAAAATAAAAAAGAATTGATTATATAATAGGTTTGGGTGACTTTTATGCTAATAGTCTACTTTGAGCCACAAAAAATAAAAATAATTAATTTAAAATTGTTGTAGGGTCCGCATAATTTCTGACTCACAATATTATTCTCACAATCACTCAAAAACTATTACTCTAGTAAAGTTTCATTTTTTTTTACCAACATATCCATTCTCCTCCGACGTAAAAAATAGTTACATGCTCGTCGGCCGACCAAAAGTCCTTGCATTAAATAGTTTGGCCACTTCATGCCTTTATTCTAAACGATTTGGCCACTTTAAGCCTTACGAAGGCTTTTCAGGCCCTCAGTTCACCCTAACCAGGAGAAAGCGGCTGGAAATATGCAGAGGCAGGCGTGAGGCCGAGGCGGAATATACAAAGAAACACGCAAGACTTTTTTCCTCTGCTCATCGTCCTCTGTCTCTGTCTCAGTCTCTCTCTCCGATTTTTCAGACAGATTTAGCTGTGAATTTGTTCTTCCTGTGAATTGTAGCAGGATGAAAAGCAGGAAGATGATCGACCTAGAGCAAGGATGGGAGTTCATGAGGAAGGGTATCACAAAGCTGAAGAACCGCCTTGAGGGGCTTCCTGAGACCCCGTTCAGCTCTGAGGAATACATGATGCTCTACACGTATTTAGCCTCTGTTCTCTGCTCTGTTTTCATGCATGCCTGCTCGCCGAGCCCGATGATAGCATCTTTCGTCGACTGTTGCCGACTTCTTTGATGTTACTTGCAGAACGGTTTATGACATGTGTACTCAGAAGCCTCCTCATAACTACTCCCAGCAACTGTACGACAGGTACAGAGAATCCTTTGAAGAGTACATCACTTCAACGGTGAGAAATTAGATCTCGTGTTGTTTGTGCTCTTTTCACATAGTTTCATGATGGGAAATTAGATCTCTTGTTGTTGTGCTCTTTTCATTTAGTTTCATGATGGGCATATGAGAAATATGCAAGACACAGTGATAGTCAAAAACCGCTCCGGAAATTGAAGTTCCATCTGTTTATTGTATAGCCTACGGGCACGAAAAATGTTGCCATTAATGTATGTTACAAGTTCGACAATAATGAAAAATAAGTTTCGAGTTATATGGCAGAGTTATCGAGAAACTTTGAGCTATTTAGTGAAGCGATCAAATTTGCATGCTGTCTCCTTTCGCGACATGAGAAATAACTAAGACTTGTTCGTATAGTACAATATCAAACAAGAAGTGTTTTCTATTACACCAATTAGTTCTTTGGTGTAAATCTGATATAATAAGTGCGAATGGTTCATTGATCATTCTGATGGAAGATAAGAAATGACAGTGTACCTATGAATCCCTTGTCGACATCTTGAAATGCTATATGAAGCTTTCTCCACTTTCCCTTAATCATCGCGTCTTCTGGTAGAAACTATATTGTTAGTACTTAATCACGCTGATGGTTGAAGGTGAGATGGAAGTATTCATGACATGGACATCCTTCCCCGATGATAGAGCTCTTAGAAATTTCATAATTAACCTTTTCCACGTTGAAATACGTATTTTTCACTGTGAACAACGTATCCTTTTGGTTCTTGATTATTCAATCTCCATTAATTTCGAGGTCTGTCTTTGATTTAGGTATTGCCTTCATTGAAGGAGAAGCATGGTGAGGTTATGCTGAGAGAACTTGTTAAAAGGGAGGCAAACCATAAGGTGATGGTTAGGTGGTTATCTCATTTCTTCTATTATCTGGATTGGCACTTCACTCCTCCACAATCATTGCCGACCCTTAATGAAGTTGGCCTGACTTGCTTCCATGATCTGGTACGTCTTCAGTGACCTCTAATGTGCGATGTCATCTTTCTGCTGATCACTTTTCCATAATTATGCTGACTGCAGTTTCAAAATGTCAACTATTTTCAAATATTATTGATTATTATCTCATAGCACTTCACTTATGATGTTGTCAGGTATATAGGGAGTTATTTGCAAAAGTGGTGGGTGCTGTTATCTCTCTGGTATGATTGTATTCTATCCCCTTTGATTCTTGACAGTTTTCTTAATTCTAGAAATCTCGTTAATTTTTATACAGGCTTAAATTTTGATTAGATTGATCAAGGACGTGAGGGAGGGCAAATTGACCGAGCTTTACTGAAGGGTGCCTTGGATATATTTGTTGGAAGTGGCATGGGGAAAATGATTGACTTTGAAGCATCGCTCCTTAAAGATACCGCTGCATATTATTCTAGGAAGGCTTCAGAGTGGATACTAGAAAACTCTTTTACAGATTACATGCTGAAGGCAATGCTTCTATTTTACATTATTAGCCTGACATGTCACAGTGGATAGCTTTTAACGTTATCACCCCATGTTATTGGCCATCATAGGTTGAAGAATGTCTAAAACATGAGAGAGACATGGTTTCTCATTGCCTATTTTCAAGTATTGAGCCGAAGTTACTTGAGGTTGGTAATTGCTGTAACCCTTTGGAATGGCAACTCTGCATAGACTTATGGTGTGTCGTATTTATTTAGTCCATCAACTCTAATTTGCAAGTTTTACTTCCTGATTTCTGCAGTGTGTTGGACAAAACTTGCTCTCTGTCTATGCAATCCAACTGCTTCAAAACGAGCGCTCCGAGTATCATGCATTTCTTAGAGAGGATAAGGTGCTTGCTTTTGCTTTACTTGATAATTTCCATTCGGTACTACTAATTTTCGTAAAGGAAGATGCTTTATTACTGACTTGAATTAGGTGGAGGATTTGTTAAGAATGGTAAGTCGGTTTTCTAAAATACCTGGGGGCTTAAATCCTGCTGCAAGTATATTTAAACAGGTAATTACCTGCAGAACCATGTTTTCTCTGGGGTAGTATTTTCTTTTTTTGTTAATGTATTCTCCATCTTATTTTCGGCTTATTGAGCAGCTTGTTGCTGCTGACGGTATAGCCTTGGTTAGAAAAGCTGAAGATGCAGCCAGCAACAAGAAAGTATGCATATTTATCTTGTTTATAGTACTCTTTTAACTTTTCAAAGTGCTAATGTCCATGCTTTCATAGAACTCCTCCATAAGGTATAGAATCTTAGCAAGACTTAAAAAATTGTCTATTTTCAATGATTTCTTATTTCACTCAGCTAAAATGATTTTTGCTAGTAGATTTTGGACCTTAGTGTCTGAGAAGACACTTTATCTTTAGTAAAAATGTTCATAAGAAGTGTACAAGTCAACACAATGAAGTGACAGAAGTGTAATTAGTATAATCAATCGCATCTACTGGGACCCTGCAACTAGATTTTGTGGAACGCAATGCACAGATGCATTTATATGTGCGTTGATAGACCTCTTGTTTGGAAAAACAGAAGACACTTGATGATGAACCATTTCAGCTACAGCCGTCAGTAAATTTGTCATGAGAAAGCGAGTTTATGAGGTGATTAGAGGTCATCTGATGTATACTCCTATTCAAACTTCTGTCATAAACTTGGCACATCCTATAATGATCTTTCCATATTCCTCAAGTAAGAAGGCATCTTTAACTGGTGCATGCACCATTTGCTTTTATTTTTTGTTAACTTGGGGATGTGAGTTTCGAGGACTGAAGTATAAAAAGGGGAATTCATGTGAATAATTTCTAATTCTGAACCTCTGAAGTAGGAATGAGAGAATTGAATGAAGACCAGCGAAACTAGCCGTCAAAGCATCCTGTTGCACCATTGCTTATTAGTGGCTTGGAAGATCCATTTACCTAAATTTCTCTCTCTGGCCTGTAAAAATGGAATAGAGGTTGTTTGCTGCTAAGCATAGTTTTGACGCATTCACTGGAAACTGGATAACTGGAAAACTCTTAGATGTACAAACTGCATAGTTCCATTGCTCTGATGCAATCTGCTTAAAGATTCTGCTAAACAGTTGTTTCTTTAAAGTGGTGATCTGATGACTGTTGATTTATTTGCAGGCTGAGAAGAAGGATGCGGTTGGTCTGCATGCACAAGTAATTTTATCTACTTGTTTCATATCTTATTTTGGGTAAAGGAGGCTGATACTAGTGCATGTTTTGCAGGATTTTGTGTGGAAAATGATTGAATTAGATGATAAGTACCTAGCATATGTCAAAGATAATTTAGAGAACAGCACTCTTTTTCACAAGGTATGAGGCTGCTGGTGGTGGTGGTGGTGGTGGTTCTGCTTCTGGGCATCCCTGTCTATGCTTAATCTCAAGTTCTTTGCTCTTCTGTAGGCTCGAAAGGAGGCTTTCGAGGTCTTCTGCAATCAGGGAGTCGGTGGAAGCTCAAGTGCAGAACTGCTGGCCACTTTCTGTGACAATATGCTAAAGAAAGGTGGCAGTGAGAAGAACAGTGATGAAGCTATTATTGAGGAAGAGCTTGAGAAGGTATTACTCGGCACTTAGACCCCCAATGAGATAGACGCCCAATGAGAAAATCACATGACATTCTACTGTTCCTGATTCCTTTTTCTTTGGTCATTGCACAGGTGGTGAAACTGCTTTCCTATATCAGTGATAAAGATCTATTTGCCGAGTTCCATAGGTGGATATTTATTCATCTCTCCCTATTACGGGCCTGCAATCAGAGGTTCTCTGTGGGCAAACCATATTGATAGAATCAATTTTTTGTGTACTCTGGCAGGAAAAAGCTTGCGAGGCGGCTTCTCTTCGATAAGAGTGCTAATGATGATCATGAGAGAAGTATTTTGACCAAGCTAAAGCAACAATGTGGTGGTCAATTCACTTCAAAGATGGAGGGAATGGTTGGCTGCCCTTGTTGTCTCTGCTGATTGAATGACTTGCGCTATATTTGATGCTGGGCCAACTATTTTCCACAATTTGCTGAATTACTCTTCTTTCAGGTGACAGATTTGACATTGGCAAGGGAAAACCAAAACAGTTTTGAAGAGTATCTCAGCAACAATCCTAATGCAAGTCCTGGGATTGATCTGACGGTTACTGTTCTGACAACTGGCTTCTGGCCAAGCTACAAATCTTTTGATTTGAACCTTCCAGCAGAGATGGTATGCTTGTCAGCCTTTTTATCTTTCTCTGTTTCTTCAGGAAATTATTCTGTATGGTGCCCGTACAAGTATATTTATGTTTTAGCCCTTCCCCACTTGTTGCCTTACACAAACAAACCACCCCCCCTCTCTTTCAAACAAAAAAAATTGCTTTTTGCAGGTTTTGCTCATATCACTTTCTCGTTTTTGTGTCATTGTAGGTAAGGTGTGTTGAAGTTTTCAAGGAATTCTATCAGACGAAAACGAAGCACAGAAAACTAACGTGGATATACTCCTTGGGTACTTGTAACATCATCGGCAAATTTGAACCAAAAACCATGGAGCTCATTGTCACAACCTATCAGGTTTCTTGAATGGAATTGTTCAACCTCTTTTCCTTTAGTTCCCCACTCCACAGTCACCGGGATAGATGGAAGGGGTTACGTACCACAAAGTGACACATGCAAATGGGTTTAACCGTTGTTTTTTTCTATGGATAGGCATCTGCTTTGCTGCTTTTCAACACATCAGAGAGATTGAGTTATTCAGAGATCATGAATCAGTTAAATCTGAGCGACGACGACGTTGTTAGACTTCTGCACTCTTTGTCGTGTGCCAAGTACAAAATTCTCAATAAAGAGCCCAACACGAAGACAATATTACCGACCGATCACTTTCAATTTAATGCGAAATTCATCGACAAAATGAGGAGGATCAAGGTATCTATTGTTGCTTGACATTTTTCCACATTTTTTTCCTTAGCTTTCAGTTCCTATGCAGCGAAATGACTGCAATCTGCCAATCAACAGATTCCACTCCCTCCTGTGGACGAGAAAAAGAAAGTAATTGAAGACGTTGATAAGGATCGACGCTATGCCATAGACGCGTCAATTGTGCGCATCATGAAGAGTCGGAAAGTTTTAGGTCATCAACAGCTGGTTATGGAGTGTGTCGAGCAGTTAGGACGCATGTTTAAGGTCTCTGATGATCTCTATTTTTTCCCTTAATGTTTTTTTTTGGCCCATCTCCCTTGCAAATTTTGGTTCATCTTTATTGACTGACAACTTGTCCATTGCAGCCTGATTTCAAGGCGATCAAAAAGCGAATAGAAGATTTGATTACTCGGGACTATCTGGAGAGGGACAAAGATAATCCTAATTTGTTCAGATATCTTGCATGAAAAACTGCTCGTCTACTGCCCAGCTGCAGAAGTTGCTGCCGATACGGGAATGGCAGATGGGTTCAATCATCTTCCACTCGATTAATTGGGAGCGCACGAGCTGAAAATGCCTGTATATTTCGCCTTGAGAGCCAAGTACAAATGGTTAAAGAATATGCACCCATCCTGGAAGATGTCATGAAGTGATTGATTTGGTCTGATACTTAATGCGAAATTCACTGTCAAAATGACGAGGATCGATGTATGTATTGTTGCTTGACATTTTTCCATATTTTTGTTCCTTAGCTTTCAATTCCTATGCATTGAAATGACTGCAGTCTGCCAGTCACCAGATTCCACTCCCTCCTGTGGACTAGAGAAAGGAAGTACTTGAAGTCGTTTATAAGGATCTGCGCTATGCCATAAATGCGTCAATTGTGCGCATTCATTCGGTAAATTTTGGCCGAAAATCTCTTACATAGACGTCGGCTTTCCTACGTGGCATGATCGATGTTGATATATATATTTTTTAAATTAATTTTTAACTTTTTTCTTTCCTTTTCTTTATTATTTTTTTCAAGGACTTAGGGCCTGGACACCCTCGTCAGGACTGTGTGATGGCGTGCTACCCCTTGCCTAGATCTATCAAGGGCCACAATGCCCTCGCCAAATCTGGCTAGGCGAGGGAATCCCAGCCCTCGCCTATCACCAGCAAAGGTCGGTTGGCAACTTTCGTCGGCCCTAAGCCGGGGGAAAAAAAAAAGTAAAGAAAAGTAAAGAAAAAAATGGAAAAAAAAGTAAATTTTATTAAAACATTATTAAAAATTTCCACGTCGGCGTTGAACGTACCACGTAGAACGGCCGGTGTCCATGTTTGCGATTTCTGGTTAAAATTGGCCGGGCGGACTCAATTAACAAAACATGAAAATATTTGAGGCTGAATTGGCACAATTATAATAGGTTTATGACTTTTTTGGTAATATTACCCGTATCAATGTATATACTATCTTATAATGCGTTAACGTAATGTTGCGAGTTTTTCATAAGATTGAAATGACATCAACGTTCTGGTGCGCTGCTACTCCGATCACAACGTTATTAGACGAAAATAAGGTGATATTCAGTTTATTATTATGCCTTCTAATCAAGAAAAGGACTTTCACTTTTTGTCATAACTTCGAGTTCTAAACATCCACTAATTTCTAGGAAAAATTGCGCAAAATGTCATAAATCTATTCTACTTTTGTCAATTCAGTCCTAAATTTTTTAAGTTTATCAATTGAGTCACAAGCATTTTCATCGTTTTTCAATTTGAGTCTATCCAATCAATTTTAATTGGAAATCACCGACATGGACGTCGACAGTCCTTCGTGATACGACGAGCGTGATGTGGACATTTTCAATAACACTTTAACATTTCTTGAATTACTTTTTTTTCTTTTCTTTCTATTTTTTTTATTTTTATGTTGAAAGGGCTGGCAATCTCCGGCACCCTCGCCGTGGCCCCTCCCCGGCTGCGGGCGAGGGGTCGTGAGCCCTCTCTCACTTCAGCGAAGGAGTTGTGTCCCTTGCCCGCCCTCATTGTGACCCACAAGGGCTTCGTGGCCCTCACCCGGGGGCTAACCGGGGTCGCCAGCCCTCGGTTAGTGGCCAATAGCCCTACTAGCCTTTTGATCCAAAAAGTTAAAAAAGAAAAATAAAAAATTCAAAAAAATATTAAAAATTGTACACGTCACCGTTGGCCAAGTCACGTAAGACAGTCGATGTCTACGTCATTTCCGTCCAAAATTGGCCGGATGGCCTCAATTGGCCAAAGATGAAAATGTTTAGTATTCAATTAATAAAATTAAAAGATTTACGATTGAATTGATAAAAGTGCAATAGGTTTAGGGCCTTTTGAAAAGAATTTCCCTAATTCCTTTGTTTACTTAACTATGCGGTTCACTAATTAGAGAGGAACTAAGCAAAATTATAGAAGTCCTTGAAAAGCTTGCGGGAAAAAGCACTAGCTTAAAAACAAATTTCTATTATGCTTCAATTCAAGCAGCCAATGGAACTTGGCGATGTAGCTATGATCTTCTACATCCAACTTCTGCCCAACCCTGCTCAAAAGCTACTTAAATTCTGCACGCGTATGTTAGTTGATTACATCATATAAATGTAAGTAGCAATTAGTACCAACATTACGTTTTTTTTTTTTTTTTCTGTCCAATACCAACATTATGTTTAAAACTAATATGTTTGGAGAATGATATTACAAAATATGAAATTAAACACTCTCACTATGAATAGGTTTATAGATGTTTACACAAAAAATGACCGATCTTTTGTTATCATTATTAACATGTGGTATACTTAATCGATGAGAGCAGAATTTAGTCATGTATGAATAGAATTATCGGCAACTTGAAGGAATCGACAAAAAGTAAAGTCGACAATCTCGGATGCAACAGTCAAAGAAGTAACTGTCAACGTAGTAGAGTTGAAGAAACTATCCATGTAACCGTTTGATAACCATTCGTAACCTCTGCTGTAACTTCTCTTTTCAATGTCTATTTGTAACTTCCCTTCATAACATATATTCATAACCTTAGTCGATAAATCGTACTCTTCGGAGACTCCCCATAAATCAATCAAATTTACTACTTGTTATTTTTACTTTCCTCTATCGTAGTTTATTTTCCATAGTTATAGCTTTCATATTTGCATCGTCGATTAAATTTCGGTGTGTATATTTATCTTAGGTGCTGCTTCGTTTATTAAATACCAGTGCGGTATCATTGCATGGTCAAGTTTTGTCATCAATTAAATTTTGACAGTGTCTATCTACGTTTGGTTTATTTGGAACAATTGTACTTTTCAATCATTGTCATCGCTTAAATTCCGGCACGATTTTTGTTTATACAATACTATCAAGATTCAAGTTGTTGATTTTCTCTTGTTTGCTTGGATATTTCATGACTGAAGTCGCCACGAGACCTGTTCTCCTTTAATTAAAAATCGAAGAGCAACTTTCGATGAAAGATATTTTGTGACGCCATGGAAATTTGTCGATCGTAAGATGTCGAAATTCAATAAAAGGATGAAAATTGGATTTCAGACCGCATGAAATTTCGGATCGTAAGGATGTAAGTGACAATTAATTGGACGATTCCCGATTTGTCGTTCTGTTTAGATTAGGTTTCAAAAATCTTAGTCGCCGTGTTTTAGGATTTATTTCCTCGCACCCGAGCCTAGCCTGTGAAAAGACAAAAATACCCTCAATCGGTTGAGCCAAAAATCCAATCAGTCCCGATTTATTGAATTACCTTTTTGCCCTCAATAATACACTACAAGACAAAATTTTTTCAAATCTCCTTGGTGGGCCCTACTCTTGTCCAATCCACTCTTCTACCCATCACACCAAGTCTAGTCAAAGTCAACCTAACCCACCCTCTCTCTCTCTCTCTCTCTCATCTGCCTTTTCTCTCCCCCTACTGTGCATCGCGCGAACGCCCCCTTCAACTGAGCTTCACCACCAGCTACCTCCTCTTGTGCGATGCCAGCAGCTCCGACCACCACCACCTTACGCCTCCGATGTCGTCGCCAACCACTGTGAGCCGCGGGTCGGCCCGAGGAGCCTACCCTATTTTGGATCTAGCTTTGGGGTTCTCGCCGGCTAGCCTTCAACGTCACTTCCAAACACCACCTCGCCACCCTACCGACCCTCGGCTACCGCCTCGACCGCCCGTGCCCCACCAAGCCGCTGCGAATAGCCTCGGAACAAACCCCGACGCCTGCCCGCCCTGTTTTTGATCGTCCAAGCCCCGCGGCTATCAGAATCGCTTTGGCCTTGCTCCAACACTCGCCGACCACCCTCAACCATTGTTCTTGACCCCTCATCGTCCCCCGAAGCCGTTGGAAGTGGTTCGTTGCTTGTGGAGCTCGAAACCAGCCCCGGTCGGCCTCCCCTATTTTTGAACAACTGCCCCCGTTTTTGCGCCGCTTCTGTCCGGTTGTTTTCTCGCCGTCTCCGACCGTCCGCCACCGTTGCCCCCTCCACCTACAGCAACCCCGGAGACTCCTCGACCTTAGCCAACTTTTCCTCTAGCCTTAGACCACCCGAACCCCCTCAAAACAGCCCCCAAAGCCATCTCGCCTGTTTCGGCCGCCCCAGCTTCGCTGCTGTTCCGCCGCCGGTCGCCACTATTCTAGCTACCACCAGCTGCCACCTCGGGTTCCATGCCGCTATCCCGGAGAGTCGCCACGTCCCCCCGACCATCCTTTGAGTTGGAAGCTCGAAGTTCGGGTTGGCCTCAAGTCGTCATTCGTTGTCGCAGAGTCGAGCCGAGTTCGTTGTCGTCACCAAGACCGCCCGAGCTAATTTAATTAGTGAGTTAGCCCCTAACTCTTGGTTGGGACACTAATTGCGTTCGGAATTAGATTAATTATCTAATTAGGGTGTTTATGTAGTTTAATTACGATCAAATTAGATAGAAACATGGTTTAGGCTAAATGACCGTAATTAGTTAAGTTAGTCGATTAGCTAGGTTGTCTGTGGCTAATTGATGATTAGAATTGATTGATGGTATTGACCGATTGTGAGCGAGCGATAGGTTAGAGACGCGTGTGTGATTGATTGTCAATTGGAATTGAATTTGTGACTCAAAATTGATCGGGTGTGATTGATTAATTCATTCTTGAATTATTGGATTTGAATGCCGAAATTGACTGTTGATTGCCATGGGGGTTCGATTAGAGGTTAATCATCTCAAATTGCTTGATTTGTCAATTGATAGAATTATGCATTCATGTGAACATGTATGAGATCAAATTGTATGATTTAGCACGAAAACAGCCATGGGCCAGGTATTTGAGCATGGGTGTATGAGCATTTGACTAAATTCAAATAAATGAATTGGTTGGATGTCGAAATGCCCGAGTGGTCACATAATTGGATAATTTCGACAATCATTGTCTCCTGGTTGTTGGATGCGCGTCGATCATTGTTTTCTAGTTGTTCCTTTGCCGGTTGCGGCTTGTGAAAGGCCGAAGCCTTTTAAGGATTCTTGTTAGCTTCGTGCCGTGTTAACAATCATTGTCTTCCGGTTGGTCGAGCGGAGTCACAAGGACTATCAGAAGCTGTCGCCAGAAGTAAGGGACGATGCTTGGTCTTGCCAGGAGAGCACCAATTGACTAGTGTGCTGGACCTACACGTCGTTTCTGATAATAAATGGACTACGTATGGTGTCATGTGCATGCAAGTGATGTAATGCTTTGCCAATGGATTGGAATGGTTGGTTTCATTGTTAAGTCGTCTGTATTGCATTATGTGTGGCTTCCGGAGGGTAAGCTTGCATGTGATTGAAATATCTGTTCTTTGATAACGTGATTGTTTGTTAGGACGTTCGAGCGAATCAACGCCTTAGCTAGGCTTAGGCGTTGACTCACCGAGATTTATTTCTCACCCCATCGTTTAACCATTTCAGGTCCCAAGTGATGAAGCGTCCGATTAGGTTTGGGGTTCCGTCCGACCGGTCGTTTCAAATCACGTCCTATTCGGTTCTAAGCATGGAGCATGTCCGGGAGCATCATGTCATGACACTGCGGGTCGATGAGGGGATGCCTCACCTGGTGGCACACCTCTTTAAGGCTTGGTATTTTCATGACGAAGATGGTTTCTTTGGCCCGCTCCGTGGGTTTGAAGGGCCGTATAATCCGGCCGTTTATACCCCCGCCTAGGACCTGACTAATCTTGATACTCCCGACGGGGAGATAGTAGACCCCGAGTCTAATATGGAGTCGGAGCCCTCTTCTGATCATGGTTCTCGGGCTTAGTCGTGACTGCCCTCTTTTTTGAGCCGCGGATGTTGGAGTATGGTTGTTAGATTAGCCTTTTGGGAGTATATGAGGGTTTAACCTTATCCGACCGTGTATCTTTTTAAGGTCCTAGTGAGCCACCCCAAAGAATATGGTTGTATATGTCTTCTGTAGCTCTATAGTGTTAAAACTCATCTGCCTTGGCTTAATGAATGAAATTGTCTTTTGCCGCGATTGACTATTGTGATTTCCTACTGTACTATCTTGCTGATCTTGTTGTTTGGGAGAGTTGCACGTTCCGCATGCGTCGTAAGTTCATAGGTTGATAGTGTATCTAGGACGCTATCCTTCGTGACCTATGGCGATTTGGTAGGAATGTTGTGAGCCTGGGGATCGAGGCGTGACATATTTCATCACCAAAGAAATTCCGGCCAAACAATAGAGTAAGAAAAAACTTTGCTTAAATAGTCGGCAAAGCAACCACCGAAGTAATTCAAAAACTTTGCTTAAATAGTCTCCGGGAGGACAAAGCCAACAACCGAATATAATTTTTTAGCTGTATCATATACTACTAATGAAAATCCTGGACATCATCCACTAGACCTCATAGGTCATCCCTACTTTGAGCAGCCACTTGTGGGGAATGTTGAACACTTCCTCCTGCTGCCTCACGCACCTCTTCAACGAGTTGTACAAGTAATTGATCACCACCATCTTTGCCAAGCCTGAACCGCTTGAAGCTATGACCTCACTCTCTCCCATTAGATACACGATCCCTCCAATCTTAATTGCTTCTTCCACCAATCCAATCTCTCTTTGCACATCCTCTTCACTGAAGACCACAATTCCGTGGTCACTGGCCTCGCCTCGCCCGTTGGCGGCGGGCGGCACATCGTAGAGCGCATCGTTCAGAATGAAATCTTTCAATCGGTTGATCAAGACCTTCTCGAAGAACTCTTGCTCCATCTTCGCATCTCGATACCCATATCTCCCGACGCATCGGTATATGCCGGGCTCCACCTTTCGGAAGACGAACCGCTCCTCAAGGGGCACCTTGCTTATGGGTAGCGACTTGATCGAGACGAAGACAAGGACTGAGTGCAATGCGGGTACATTGGCGACGTATTGGGTGAATATGGGGGAAATGCCCTGGACGAGCTCGGTGTAGAATAAGGCAATCCCGGGAAGCCGCTGGATGCTTATGTTTGACGTGATCGTGATGAGGGCTTCCCTCGAGACCTTGTTCTTGAGCTCATACTCGTACTTCCGTCGGTATCCATAATTCCATACGAACATGACGATGACCATCATGGCAGCGAAGACGAGTGGAACGTAACCCCCATCCACGAATTTGTAGAGGACTGAGGTTAGAAACACGTACTCCGCGAGCCCGATGGTGACGACGTAGAGGATTATGAGGAGTATGTTGGTCTTCCAAATCATGATCATCACGATAACGAGGAATGTGGACGTGATAGTGAAAACGAATGCTACAGCAATTCCTGTGACAGAGATTTACAAATGAATGTGAATTAGGGAATCTGCATAAGTAGACTAAAACTGTGTATTTAGTGTGATCCTTTTTGCTTACCATAAGCATTGCCCAACTGCAATGTCGTCTTGAAGCCAAGGGTGACACCAACACAGGCCAACATGAGGAGGGTGTTCACCTCAGGTATGTAAATCTGGCCCTCGTGCTTCGACGAAGTGTGCACGACCTTCACGCGTGGGAAGCACCCGAGCGCGACAGATTGCTTCACTATGGCAAATGCGGCCGATATCAAGGATTGGCTTGCTATTATTGCCGCCATCACCGCGATCACAAACATTGGCCAATACACCGGTTCTGCATCCAACAATCAGATAGATTCATGTATGACCCAGCTGGATAAATAATGCATCGGGTTAAAATAGCGCAAGGAAGCTTACTCGGTATCGAGCTGTAGAAAGCCCTAGCAACGTCTTGAGTGTTCTTTCGGAGATATGCCGCCTGACCAAAGTAGGCGAGGATGATTGAAGGAAAGACAAGCAGGCATGAACTCAATCGAATCGACAGGATGTTAAAGTGCCCCAGATCAGCAAACAATGCTTCAGAACCTATAATCGAAGGCTCAAAGCGTAAAACCCCAACTAATTCTTGAAAAACAAGTTATACATCTTGGTTAAAATGGAAAAAAAAGAATTGACTAATAGATCATTCAACAGAAGACTAAAGGTTTGGATTACCAGTTAGGCACAGAATGACCCCTCCAAGAGAAATCCATGCTTCCTTTTTGTTCCTCATGAAGTACCGGATGATGTGGAGCGGGTTGACAGCTCTGATCACTCCAGAGTCATGTTTCGCGAAATTGTAGATGCCGATCAGTCCAATACAAAGGAACCATATAGAGAGAACCGGGGCAAAGCTGTATCCGACCTTGTCTGTCCCGAACCTTTGGACTTGAAACAGAAGGATCAAGATCACCACAGAAATCCACATGATTTGATCATCTCCAAGTGAATGTGCAGCTTCTCTTATGCCCCCAACAGCCGACAATACTGTGCCAAGAAAAGGAGAAAAAAATCAGAACCGTCTACGGGAATTCAATCAAGAGAACTAATTGGATCGATAAACAAGAAGAGACATCAAATATAGTGTCATTTTATATTGCAATGTTACCTATGATAGGATGTACTATAAAAACAATAAGATATTGTAGATTAAGGGAAAAGGTGGTGCGCCATTTTCTTATAAAAAAGATCTCGATGCGAAAAGTACTACCGGATATGCATGGTGTGAGGATCCCATCTCCAATGACCATGGCGGTGCCCAGCATAGTTACAAACAAGAGCAAGTACTTGGCCGCTTTGCTATTCTCGAGCAAGGACTTCATGGCAGAGGCCCGCCGGAGGCGGCGGTTTGGCACCTCAAGCCGGTAGTTCGAGATTTCCTTGTCTTCAGCTTGTTGGTTAGGGGTCAAGCTTGCCTTGGCATAGCGGCACATTAGAGAGTACAAAGCGAATGTCCCTCCTATATTGTCAATGTCATACCCAAAAACCTAACTTCATTAGTACGAGATTGGGCATAAACCAAAAAACCCTTCTATGACAAATAAAATTCTGTGGTGAAATGGAGAGGGAGAAATCGCTTACCATCGCCATTGTCATTTGCCGATAGAACAATGAAGACATACTTGATCAAGCCAATGAGGATGATCGAGTAGAAGATCAGAGACAATGCTCCGAGGATGTCGTCTTCGTGTTTTATCCCGTCTGGAAAAATTCCTGGCATGACATAGAGAGGCGACGTCCCTAAATCGCCATACACCACCCCGATGCTCTGAATCGCAAGCTTCAGTATCATCACCCATGCCAAATTCTGCATTTAGAAAGATGCAACCAAATCATGATCAGGAAAGCATTTCCTAGCTCCACTCTTGCTACGATTTTGTTGAACTTTGTTATAATAAATAGTCCAAGAATAACCATAAGAAAGGAAAGATGTAAAGTAACAATTCGAGAGAATGAGAAACATAATCTCCATTATTTTCCGTTCCCCTATAAATTTTCCTAATCGCAAGTTTTCAATTTTCACGCCTTATAACAACTTCATTACTTTAAAATTTGCAAATATGTCCATCAATATTCTCCATATTCATGCAATAATGTGCAACTGGAAATTTCTCTAGCTAGCTAATATATAATGGCAAACCCCACGACTATCAACCATCCTCTTTGTATTTCTAAGTTTCTCCCCTTTGCATTTTCACATCTATAGCAAATTCGAGTGACGATGCCATTCTCAAATTCTAAACAACATATCACTTACAAATTTATACCAAAATATATTTTCATCAACTCTGCATGATTGAATGGTACTGAAAGGAAAAAAAAAGAATGCGTGTCATTTCTGTCAATCCCTTTCACCGAAAATGTTCCCCATCGACTTTTAAAAATTGTAATCTAGGAACCATATGCAAACTAAGCGTCTCAACTAGCAATTCAACTTCTTCTTTTTCAACCAGAGTATTTTCTGTGAAAGAAAAACTTTATTGTTTCTTTTTCCTTTGTTAGGGAAAAGAAAAGACACTGACCTGGTTTGATGAATGATTGGGGTTCGACTTTAATTGGCCTGTCTCTACGTAGAATGAATCAATTTTCTTGATCTTCCTCGATCCCTTGTCTCCCTCCGTGCGTTCATAGTCTAGATCTTGATCTCGACGATCATACCTGTCGATCAAGTCGACTTCAACGACCTTCGGCCTCTCTTCTTCTGCTATACCATCGCGCTCCATTCAAGAATCAGAGAGAGAGAGAGAGAGAGAGAGAGAGAGAGAGAGAGAGAGAGAGAGAGAGAGAGAGATGAGTGAAAGGGTAAGTGACAGAGACTTTCGTTCTGGTCTCGATCAAACAGAGGAGATTTTGTAGAGGGAATGATGAATGGACTTACTCGAAGTAGGAAAAACTACTCAAATAGAGTCAACAAGATGAGTGAGGAGGAGTACCCATTTATTACTTGGTTAGGGTTGTCACAAATAGGAAATTACAAGGAAGGACAGGTATTATTTAGTTTGCACATATAGATTGATTGATATAAATTCTTTCTCCTGAAAATGCATGAACTTTTATTTATTTATTTTCGTAATAGGGTCTCTAATTGAGTTTCGATATAGGCGTTGGCGGGTGAAGTATTCTCAGAGAGAGCCCGTCTTTTCAATCGATCTTCCTAATTTGTAGCTTATAAATGACGGCCGTGGTTGGTGCCGATGAATCTCAGTCAAAAAAGCTTTGTCCAACCTCCTCCATAGAGTCACTGTGGCGTTTCATTTGCTACTCATTATTTAAGGAATTAAGCAGGATACTTGAAAATAGCGGTGCAAGCCTATCACGTAATTTTCTTGAAAAATGTAATTTGCGATTTCCTTTGTTTAAAGTAACGAAGTTCCACTGTTAATGACACCTTTTTCTTCTGGCCAAAAAAAAAAAAAAAAAAAGAAGGGGCGATTCATTTTTAAAACAAAAGCAAAAGAAACGATATATGTCTGGTCATTAATTCCCCTGATGTCGTGCACGACTGCTTTTCTTTTTGGAGTTACCAATGTTTGAAAGGACTCAAATGAGATTTACCGAGATCAATCACCTTACTCCATTTTCAAGCAAGGCGAGGACTTCATTGCTGAATTAAGAACCCCTTTTTGGAAAGTCATATTTCCAGTGATGCACTGAAAAGGTGATGGGGAAAGTGCATCAATGAAGGTATAAAGCACGAGAAACGATCTTCTGCCCCTACCTTTAAATTTTCAATTTGATTAACTTAATAATTATTGATATTAACATAGAGTAGACTTTAACCATGGCTAGTATGTGGAGACACATGGTGGGAGTAGAGAAAGCGGAAGAGAGCACCATCATTTAAAAAAAAAAAACAGCTAAAAATGCATAATTGGAAAAATCAAAATAGGATGTTAGGAGAGAGGCAGCCAGTAAAAGGGAAAGATATTGATTAACATTCCTAGTTAATTTCCAAGGAGTTGAAATATCCCAGTAATAAATTCATAAATTCCGGTATCATGAAATGTCCCAGTAATTCAATCGCACAAGCCACGCTCAAATTAAAACAATGTGAACATGTGACACCACATCCTCCTTGGAAAGGGTTGATTTTGCACGAATCGGGTTCTCATTGGGATGATTAGTCTGCGAATACATTGACCAAAATCACACACACACACACATATATATAAAGAGAGAAATATTAATAAAAAAAAAACTTGATGGAAAAAAGAGATGGTGAATCTTTTTTCAATTGAAACACTTCAATTTAGCAAGGAAAAAGCAACGCGTGATCACCTCTAAGCATGCATTAATAATCATCATTATCATGAACTAAGTTGCGATTTGCTAAAAGCTGTTAATTAATCATCATCATCATCATCATCATCACCATTATGCAAATGTATGTATTTTCTAATTGCACTATTCTATTCTTGAGTTGATAGGTAACTAATTCATGGGACATATTATTGAAATATGCAACCTTGTCAAAACTTATTTAAAGTAATTCTAAAATTACTTTAAGTATGTTAAGATTGAAAGAAAACTCTAAACTTAATGTATCCCTTATTTAATTTTTTAGGTTCATATGACCCAAGTGTGGTATGCCTATTTGTTTTTTGGAAGCCAGATAAAACTTTTATAAAGGTCCAATTTCTAGAATTGGCTATATGAACAAAGCTCTATATGTGTCATTTTCAAATTATTTTGTATTTCGCGGTAATTGACTTAATTTAATGTGGGTATTGCTGAGATAATGAACAAATCCTGCGAAAACTAGAAAGCTATGTTAGAGTAATTAGGGATTCTCTAGGATAATTTCTTATTTAGAGATATTTCTGTTGATTTTCCGTATCTATCAAGATTGTGCGTATATATTTGATTATGTGTATCTTAATTGATATGTGTTGCCTTAGATAGTGATATATTACAAAGCCCATAAATAGGTTGATGTAATGTTCGTTATGATATATCGAATTATACAGAAATTCCTCATTTCTTCTTCCGCATTATTGTTTTCAAGTTGATATCAGAGCCGGTGTTGTCCATGAATGTGTGTCCAACCCCTTTAGTTAAATTCCACGTGTCGGCTTGCACGTGAGAAGGGATGTTGAAGTTGTTATCCCATATCGCCCGATAATGGGTCTTATATACTCTTTATATTCATGTGATCTCCCTCTGCCTAATAGCTTAAACTTTTGGATTGGACTTTCTAACTTAGTATCGGAGATACCAATCTTATGGAAACCATAGTGCACCGAGTGCACATCGCATCTAGTGCACCCCATCCATCCCGAGAATATTGATACACACTGAAATAAATCCATCCTGCTAGGTCGCTTGAAGCTACGACCTTAACCGTATAGGCCGCGTCGCTCACTTACTGCTTCCCAAGCCAGCCGCATCAACCGCTTGCTGTTTCCACTCCGACTCTTGGCCTTTTGCGCTTCGCCGCACGCACAGCTACTTGCCGCGTTGCTGCAGATCCACCAAGCCGGCCATTGAGTGCTAATTTCGTGGAGAAACAATTTTTCATGACACTATTACACTTATTTCAAACTCAAGTTTGACATAGTCGTCTTGAGCTTGAGGGAGAATATTAGAGATAGTTAGGGAGTCTCTACGATAATTTCTTATTTAGAGATATTTTTGTTGATTTTCTATATCTCTTGGGATTGCGTGCATATCTTTGATTGTGTGCATCTTGATTCATAAATGTTGCCTTAAATAGTGATATATTATAAAGTCTATAAATAAGTTGATATAATGTTCATTATAATATATCGAATTACACAAAAATTCCCAATTTCTTCTTTCACAATATTGTTTTCAACTAGCTAAATAGAATACAAGAAATGATCTATACAATAAACACTACCCATAGAATGGAGTTTCAATCTATCTCAACGCTTCCTATACCAAAATCCTTAATCAGCCTCTTTTTTTAATTATCATGATTTTTTTAGAGAAGCCTCTTCTTCATAGAAAAACAAAGAAATAGTAAACTAAAGAAAACTCCTAATTTTTTTCCATTTATATTTCATAAAATAACAAGGAGAAAGCAAGTGGAATCATATAGAGACAGGGCCTGAGATTGAGGCGGAAGATATAAAATAAAGGAATATGTGCACTAGAAGTCCCAAAACTTGTCACAAAGTGATTGGGTACTTAAACTTACAAAAAGTGTAATCAACCTAAAAAAGTTGCCAAATTGATGTAATCGAATCCTTCCATTAACTCAATCTATTTAGACTAATGGAAAATGCAGAACAATGGAAAAGGGATTACACATGATCCATGATGCATAAATTGGTAAAACAAATATACCATACTGTAGGAAATTTCAATATGAACACATCGGTATCAAAATCATCTCATTTGGACACCCCACATGCCCTCATGAGCCCCAAGAAGCCTTTGCGCATGGGATTCACGCGCCACACATGCTAGGCACGTGTCGGTCAACGAGGTCAACCGTCGGCATTGATCGGTCCACGGTCAACCGTTGATCGTTTATCAGATCGGGGTCATAACCGGGTTACGATTCGGGGTCGAGTCGGGTCCTGGATCAGTATGCCATGTCATCCACCATGTCATCGTCCACGTTAGCGATATGTGTTGCCACGTCGGCATGCACGTCGCGACTAACCTTTGCACATGCTGCGCACTTGGGCCGTGAGGCCCACGCGCATTGCCGTCCCTCAGCACATGCGGTGTGTATGGCCTACCCGACGGAGTCTCGCAATGCTCAACCACTCTCCGGACTCGTATCGACAAGCACATTCTAACTATGCAATTAGATTTCACTTTCACCGAACCAATTTTTTGAAATCTTCCAAAAAACGTACTAATGAGCAAAAATGGACCTTAACCGAGGCTACAATGAAGAACATGTTCTCGAACATGGAAAATTCGATTCATACGACGTATTACGATCAGTAAAACAAGTATAACTCGTTCTGATTCCAATGAAGGGACCGGATCCTAATACATATTTGTATATATACGCTGCGGATTACACTAAATTACATGTCCTAGAATCATCTTGAATCACCGATCGGAGAAGTATATTACGTAGAACGAACATACGTCGGTTTCCACAGATTAAAAGCCCCAAATCGCGGGTGCGAAAACAATCTGGATCCGCCAATTGATTGTTCTTCGAGAGAGTTTTCCAGAGAGAGTTCTTGAGTGTGCTACGTAAGAAGGAAAAAAAAAAAACCGAACGTCATATGTTTTGTATAGATATTGAGAAGATGCCATATCTCTCTCATAATATTGAGTAGGAAATTAAACATGCCCTTAATTATCGCAGTCAATATCGCAATAAAGGCAATAATCAATTTTGCTCTTAATGGGCATATTTTCCCAACAAAGCCGAAGCCCCAAATCAAATTCGACGATTTAGCGTTGCTTTGCGATTCCATTGCCATCGTAGTCTGGAGTTCATAGAGTTCCAGTTCAAGTTCTCTCCTTCATCGGTCTCAATTTCATGCGAAGACTCATCTAGTGGGAGTAATGGTAGGAGATCGGGCGTGTTAGGATGCATATGTGAGTATTGTTAGAGAAGTCTCACAACGAAGAATTGATGTGGTATTGAGCGGTTAATATATCCTAGTTGGTCTACAACTCATTAACTTAAGTTTTTTAGTGAAAATGGGTTCAACTAAATATGTTAACAGGCTTAGATTTGGGCTCCTTCTTAGCGGTCTCCCTAGGTGAAGGTATCGAGCTTTTGTTGCGCACTCTCAACAAATGGCGTCAAAGCCGATGATTGATTAGCGGGCCACTTATCCGTTCTAGTGTTTCGTGAATATTTCAGGAAAGAAATCTCATGATCGATGCTTATTTCAGGTGTAAATTGCCATCATGGTTGGTTTGGCGAGAAGAAATAACAAACAGTTAGTCCGATAACGAACGTCTTGGCAAAAACAGACCATGAACAATTGGTCTAGATGCAAGATAGAGACCATGGGTGATGCAATCTCAAGTTAGCAGTTGATGTTGGTTGGTTGCGGTGCATAGTTGTTGGTGCATTGCAATGACTTAGAGATTCAACTTGAGATAAGTTGAAAAAAAAGGATACTTGAATTAAGGGAGAAAATTTTAATACTAGAGCTAATGCATGAGAGGGAGATTTTTAGGATGCACACACGTAAGGGGGAGATTTTTAGGATGCACGTGTGAATTGTGTTAATGAAGTTCCATATTGGAGAATTGATGCGATGTTGAGTAGTTAATAAATCTTAGTTGGTCCATAACTCGTTGGTTTAAGTTTTTAAGTGAAGATGAGTCCAACTAGATATGTTAATGGGCTCGTACTTGAGCAGCCTCTTGACAATCTACCTAGGTGAAGGAAAAGAACTTCTGCTGTAGGCTTCCCAATAGGGCAAGGTAGGCGACAATGACTATGTCCAAGCCTTTCTACCCCCTCACTAAAGTATTTCTCTCTATAACTGTGTTATTCAATTGTAGTTTTTTGGAGGCTTATTTGAACTCTTCAACTCGAATGTATCGTTGGCATTGTCATCTCAATTTGAGCTTGGCTAGAGTTTATTGTGGTCACCTTCTCGGTGCTTGTTCCATCGGAATTTCTCCGTGACAAAATATTTTTCACCTAAATTCGTTCTTTGATTTTTAAAATGATGAAGGGTCCTATGGAGATGTTGGACATGAGAGATCTAGATAATCAGAAGATCAACACTTGAGATTTGCAAAGATTCCGAAAGAATTTCAAAAATGTGGTCTCGACCAGAGTTTAACTCAATGGCGAACTTAATAAGTGCAATACAAAGGAAATCGATACAAATGAACTTGAAAAAACTATGCAAACGTAGATCGAACCGAAGTTTTACTCAATGAGACAGCTTAGAGAGCACAATTCCTCTCAAAAGATAACGAACTAAATGCACCCAAAACTATGCCGGAGTTGGACTCAACGACAGAACTTGAATACGCCTTGATAATACACTAGAGCTTGACTCAATAGTGTAAAATCTAAGACAAAGATAAATGCCAAAATTTGACTCAATGAGGAGAATCCGGAAGCCATAGTTAAGGAAAATAAAGTGCAATGCAATAAGTAAAGATAAGATAAATCTTGTTGATTTGTTCGGGATGAGGGCTCTTACGTAGATGCATGGTGGTATTTATAATGTTTGAGTAGGTAACTGCCCTTAGGTGATTGTAACTCTTAGCGCGCCAATAGTGTTGGGGAATTTATCCCTCTAGAGTGAATGAGAAGGAAATGTGGGAGTCCCACATAGGATGAGAGGTAGATGGGAGATGGGTTTATTAAGTGGAACCTCACAAATGAGTTTGGGCCCCAAGGGGCACCCCACTTTTGTGGATGAGGGAGGACCTACGCAAATGGATTTCGGCTCACACACGCGCGGCGCCGCCGCCGCCCGTCCGTCTGGCTCGGTTCGGGCCCGGGCCCGGGTTCTCTTATTCCATTTATTTTTTTTATTTGCCCATTTGCTTATTTTACCGAATAGACACTTAACACAACTGTTGGACATTTGTCCTTAAACGAATAGATGCGTTCGTTCGGAAATCTTTTTGAAGAATTATGTCCGTTCAAGAAGAAGTTATATTCGGTTCAGTTAAATATCATCTTGACTCAAGCTTCGTGGCTCTTCGTTTTTTCTCAAAATTTCAATATAAATAGTCTTCGAAGTAGTTTCATTTTTTCGGTAACTTCATTCTTTCCCGAAATTTGCACCCTCATTTTTCATTCCGTGCGATCCCGTTCCACAAAGTTAAGTTCGCCGGAATCCTTTGAATAAGTACCAATTCGAAGGGACGCGATCCGTTCTATCCTGGGAGACAATTGTCCAACGTCCTCGGGTACCAAATTGAGGGAACAAATTTGTCTTAAGGACACAATGAAATTCGTTGGGCTCGGATCAATATTCTAATTTCTGCGTTTGCTTTTTCAATCCGGTTAGTAATTTCGATTTTGTATTTTCATTCCGTATTGTACTTTTGTTATATATACGAACATAGCCGACAACAATCTTAAGACAAATTTTGTTCGTTCATTCATGATCATTGTGCTTAGTTCGTATAATATTTTTATTGAAAGTATTATGTTCAACCGTTAATATATTGTGTACATGCTTGTTGTATGATATTTTTTGTTGAAAATATCCTGTCCACCATTACTATATCATGGAAGTTCCGAATCGGACTTATTGCACATGTGTTTTGTCGAAAATTCTATTGCATCGTTCAATATCAATCTATTTGTTTTTCATTTTGTCTTCAACGTATACTTCCCGATTAGATTGATCTTCGTTCCGGTGTATCTCTGTTCTCATGCACTTATCATGTTTAATAGTCCATTGTCACTTAGTTCATTTCTTGCCAAGCAACTAACATAATCACGGTATTATTTTTCTGTTTTGTGCCGAGATTGTTGCTTGTTTATTTTGTTAGTACTCGTGTGTGCTTTATAATTATCATTCTGTGATTTGTTGTATAATAGAAATGGCTTCGACTTCGACTCCGGTCAACCCTATTCCGAATCACGGAGAAAAGCCAGAAAAGTTCAACGGTATAGATTTCAAGAGATGGCAACAAAAAATGTTGTTTTATCTTACGACATTGAACTTGGCAAGGTTCCTCAATGAGGATGCTCCTAAGTTGGATGAAGGAGAGGTAGACAAGGAAAGGTTTGCTGCAGTAGATGCATGGAAGCATTCTGATTTCCCGTGTCGCAATTATATCCTCAACGGTCCGGATAATATCCTCTATAATGTCTATAGTCCACTAAAAACGGCTAAGGAGTTATGGGATAGTCCGGACAAGAAATATAAAACTGAAAATGCCGGACTGAAGAAATTCATTGTCGGTAAATTTCTGGACTTCAAGATGGTTGATTCAAAGACTGTCTTAAGTCGGGTTCAAGAGCTTCAAGTGATTATGCATGATATTCATGCTGAAGGAATGACTCTAAGTGAGCCATTTTAAGTGGCTGCCTTCATTGAAAAACTACCACCGTCCTGGAGAGATTTCAAAAATTATCTCAAACATAAGAGAAAAGGAGTTGTCACTTGAAGACTTGATTATTTGGTTGAGGATAGAGGAAGATAATAGGTCTTCCGAGAAGAAAGTTGGAAAAAATCCGGAGGTCTCAAGGGCTAATGTTGTTGAAGAAAGATCGAATCCCAACAAGAAGAGGAAAATGCCTAGCAAGTCCGGAGAGGGATTCACCCAAGGTCTAAAAAAGTTTGTTGGCAAATGCTTTAACTATGGAAAATCTGGACATCGAGCCAAAGATTGCAGAGCCAAGAAAAGACAGAAAACTCAAGCAAATGTGGTGAAAGAGATTTCCAATGGTGTTGACGATATCAATCGACTCGCTATGATATCCGAGTGTAATATGGTGGGAAACCCCAAGGAGTGGTGGATTGATATTAGAACAACTCGTCATATCTGTGCGAATAGATCGATGTTCTCGTCCTACACAATTGTGGGGGGTGATGAAAAACTCTATATGGGTAATTCATCAACCTCTAAAGTTGAAGGTGTCGGAAAGATTGCTCTGAAGATGACATCTAGAAAGATTGTGACACTAAATAATGTTCTGCATGTGCCGGATGTTCGCAAGAATTTAATGTTTGGATCTCTCTTTAGTAAGAATGGCTTCAAGTTGGTTTTTGTATCCGATAAGTTTGTACTCTCCAAAAATGAGATGTATGTAGGAAAGGGTTATCCGAGTGATGGTTTGTTCAAGTTGAATATAATGACCGTTGTAACCAAAGATGATATGAATAAAGTCGCTTCTACTTATGTGCTTGAGTCTCCTAATATTTGGCATGCTAGACTAGGACACGTTAACTATAAGTCGATAAAGAAATTAATTAGTATGGGACTATTGCCGAAGTTTGATTGTTCAAGTGAAAAGTGCCAAGTGTGTATTGAATCAAAGTTTTCTAAGCCTCCTTTCCATTCCGTAGATAATAGAGTTATAGAACCTTTAGATCTAATACACACGGATATTTGTGATATGAAAGCAATACCTTCTAGCGGTGGTAAGAAATACTTTATCACGTTCATAGATGATTATTCGAGATATTGCTATATCTATCTACTTAGTAGTAAGGATGAAGCTGTGAATGCTTTTAGAGCTTATAAATCCGAAGTTGAAAATCGGTTGAATAAGAAAATAAAAGTGTTAAGAAGTGATAGAGGAGATGAATATGAATTTCCTTTTGAGGAAATTTGTACTGAGTTCGGTATCGTTCACCAAACTACCGCCCCTTATACACCGTAATTGAATGGTGTGGCGGAAAGAAAAAATCGATCCTTAAAGGAAACAATGAATGCATCGTTGAACAGCTCTAGTTTACCGCAGAATTTGTGGGGAGAAGCTGTCTTGACAGCAAATTTTATTTTAAATAGAGTACCCCACAAAAAGACAAAACAAACTCCCTATGAGAAATGGAAAGGCGGAATGCCTAACCCGAATTATCTTAAAGTGTGGGGGTGTTTGGCTAAGGTTGCGGTTCATAAGCCTGAAAAGGTTAAAATAGGACCGAAGACTGTTGATTGTATTTTTATCGGATATGCTCGGAGTAGCAATGCATATCGTTTTCTTGTTCACAAATCGAGATCCCGAGATATACATGTTAATACGATCATTGAATCAAGGGACGCTTCATTCTTTGAAAATACATTTCCGTATAACATAGTATATGAGCCAATTGAAAAATAATAAGAAGTCTCGAGATACTACATCTAGAAGTGATCCAATGAAGGATGAACCTAGACGTAGTAAACGGCAAAGGACCTCTACGTCTTTTGGGCTTGAGTTTCTGACATATTTGTTAGAGAATGAACCTCGGACATATAAGGAAGTCGTGACATCTCCGAAGAAGCCTCGCTCCGGAAGGAAGCTATCAATAGTGAAGTTGAATCCATCTTGTCAAACCATACTTGGGAATTGGTCAACCTTCCTCCTGGCAATAAGCCATTACAATGTAAGTGGATATTTAAGAGGAAAATGAAAGCATATGGTACTATTGATAAGTATAAGGCTAGGCTTGTCGTAAAAGGTTACGGACAACGTGAAGGTCTGGATTATTTTGACACTTATTCACCTGTCACGAGAATTACATATATACGGATGTTAATTGCTATAGCAGCCTTGTATAGACTTGAAATTCATCAAATGGATGTCAAAACAGCTTTTCTAAATGGGGATCCGGAAGAAGAAATATATTTACAGCAACCTGAAGGGTTCATTGTTCCGGGACAAGAGAATAAAGTATGTCGGCTTATCAAGTCACTATATGGCTTGAAACAAGCACCAAAACAATGGCATGCTAAATTCGACCAAGTTATGTTGTCGAATGGTTTCAAGATTAATGAGTGCGATAAATGTGTATATGTTAAGAGCACTCATAATAGCTTTGTCATTTTATGTCTCTATGTAGACGACATGCTTATAATATGCGGTGATAGTGAGGTCGTCAAGACGACCAAACGCATGCTCACAAGCAAATTTGATATGAAAGATATGGGGGTTGCAAATGTTATTTTAGGAATTAAAATACTCAAAACATCCGAAGGATTAACACTATCACAGTCTCTCTATATAAAAAATATTCTTGAAAAGTGCAAGAATCTAGACATCGTACCAGTAAAGACTCCGATAGATATTAATCTACATCTTTCAAAAAATATCGGTGAAAGCAAGGCTCAAAATGAGTATGCAAGTATACTAGGCAGTTTAATGTATGTCATGAACTTCACTAGACCGGACATAGCTTGCGTGGTAAGCAAGCTAAGCCGATTTACAATTAGTCCAAATGAAAATCATTGGAAAGCTATTAAGCGTGTATTGGGCTACTTGAAGCATACTCAAGATTATGCTTTGCATTATACAGAGTATCCAGCGGTACTTGAAAGATACTGTGATGCAAATTGGATAACCGGCACTAAAGACACAAAATCGACAAGTGGATATGTATTCACACTTGGTGGGGGCAGCAGTGTCATGGAAATCATCCAAACAAACTTGTATTGCTAGATCAACTATGAAATCAGAATTTGTAGCTTTGGATAAAGCCGGTGAATCCTACATAGGATGAGAGGTAGATGGGAGATGGGTTTATTAAGTGGAACCTCACAAATGGGTTTGGGCCCCAAGGGGCACCCCACTTTTGTGGAGGAGGGAGGATCTACGCAAATGGATTTCGGCCCACACACGCGCGCCGCCGCCGCCGTCCGTCCGGCCGGCTCGGCTCGGTTCGGTTCGAGCCCGAGCCTGGATTCTCTTATTCCATTTATTTTTTTTTATTTGCCTATTTGTTTATTTTACCGAATAGACACTTAACACAACTGTTGGACATTCGTCCTTAAACGAATAGATGCGTTCGTTCCGAAATCTTTTTGAAGAATTATGTCATGTCAAGAAGAAGTTATATTCGGTTCCGTTAAACATCATTCGGACTCAAGCTTAGTGGCTCTTTGTTTTTTCTCAAAGTTTCAATATAAATAGTCTTCGAAGCGGTTTCATTTTTTCGGTAACTTCATTCTTTCCCGAAATCTGCACCCTCATTTTTCATTACGTGCGATCCTATTCCACAAAGTTAAGTTCGCCGGAGTCCTTTGAATAAGTACCGATTCGAAGGGACGCGATCCGTTCTATCTTGGGAGACAATTGTCCAACGTCCTCGGGTACCAAATTGAGGGGACAAATTTGTTTTAAGGACACAACGAAATTCGTTGGGCTCGGATCAATATTCTGATTGCTGCTTTTGCTTTTTCAATCCGGTTAGTAATTTCGATTTTGTATCTTCATTCTGTATTGTACTTTTGTTATATATACGAACATAGTCGACAACAAATAGCTACTACTTTTATCATCTCCCACAAACTCTTTTGACCAAATCTTCAAGCAATTGTTGTTTTTTTATACATAGCTGCATATAACTATCAATAACCCCGCTTTAACTTAGCCCTTTTGCTTGGGCCAATCGTGCCTACATTCTCCACCTTTAGGTATCTTGAGCCGAAATTTTAGTAACTGTCTATAACCTCTAGATTGCCTTTATCGACTTAACTCCTTTCCTCCATGTGGCTTGTATTGATGCCCTCTGCGGTTTAAGGACTCCCGAGTTGCATTTGCGGGAAGCTATCCCATCATTTTTTTACCCGTTGATAACTGTTCTCTTGCCAAGTAATTCAAGGACCATTTTTCTTCTTCTCTAGTGCTCCTAGAAAGTTTTTGGATCTTTCGCAGGATTACTTTTCGTTGGTGTTGATACCTAAATTTTGATTACCAGTTTTTGGTTATTAATTTCACAAGAAAATTAGGGACTGGCCTTAGTCTCTAGCAAAAATAATTAAATCATTCTCATATAGTTTACATTTACCATTTGCATATGGGATAGTTTAATTTAGCATCACATTGCATTTAATTGGAGCGGCAGTAGAAACAGAGCTGCATATGATGCGCGAGACAGGCCGATTTCACAAGTAAGATTCGGCTAAAGACGGGAGGAGTGTGCTGAAAATTCATTAAGCTTTAGGGTTTTGTTCCTTTCCTTGCGGTTTTTGCCCTATTGCTGTGATTTTTTTTATCTATTGCTGCGGTTTCTTCCCTACTGCTGTGGTTTTTGAGTTAGTCCCTACGGTTTTTTGCACTATTGCTGCGGTTTTTGCGTCCGTTCCTAGGGTTTCTTCATCTATTGATGTTGTTAGCGAGAAGAACTATTGGACAAACATCTCTCAAAACATTTTGATGATTTCAAAACTATCATTTGGTATTTTATTTACCTTTGATGTGCAGATGTTTATTATATATGGCTAAGGATCACAAGATGGCCATCGGATAAAAATCGCTTGAAGACTAAAGCACTTTCATGAAAACATTTGCTGAGGACCCAAAATATTTGGTCATCGCATATTTGATATCGGAGCTTGAAAGATCGGGTCAAACGAGGAGTATAAAGTCCATACATGCCAACGTTTCGAAAAGATCAGCTGAAGTTGGCTACGCTTGATGGAAAAAGCCAACGGGAGGATTTCTATCTTCTTGGGAACAAGACACTGTCGTATCGGAGAAAAGTTAAAACTATCGGCACGAAATTAAAAGTCAACACCTATTTTAGGAAAGTCCTGTCCGATGAATAGAAAGTTGATCCAGCGTAAATACAAGCTGCCTCATCGAACTTCAATGGCTCTCTTGCTTCTCCAAGGAAGCTCAAACGGCTAGAATGGCGAGGCTTATAAAAGGAGGAGATCTTGAAGACCAATGAGTACCGAATTGATTGAATAGCCAAGTGTTGGTCTAGAAATTGTTCTAGTCTAAAAGCATTAGTGTAAAAAGATCTTGTGATCATCTAATAGCATTGTAATCGTGCAAAAACAAGTGTACATTCTTGAGTAGTGAGGCTATATCAAGATAGTGTGATCTATCTTATGAAAGATTAGCTCACGTCTTGTTTGTAACTTGTGAGACAGTTTACTAGTACATTCCAACCGGTGTTGTGGCTGTTAGTTGCATGGAGTGGATATAGCCAAATCATTATATATCCGGTGTGCCAATCTTTTCTATTTGTTATATCTATCTGCACATACCTAGTTACTATTTAGCGAAACATTTGCTCACCCGATCTTTTTCATATCACCTTTGATTTTCCGTAAAATCTGAAATTTTTTTGAAACAACCTATTCACCCCTTTCTAGGTTGCATTGTTAGCATCAACAAGAACTACCATCATGAGTCGTTGCTATTACCAAGAGTCGAGAAGCCAAGAAACCCCTTGTCTTGGTGTTACGAGTCACCGCTAGAGAAGAGTTAGCTCGAATTGGTCCTTGGTGCAAGCTCGACCCGTAAGCCATGGGTTCTAGCCAAGTCGGTCTCCTCACCCGTAAGCTAGAGTTGAACCGGTTCACTTAAGTAAAATTTGGAAGCTTATCTCGAGTGTATTCGAATTAGGTAAAGACATTATCCCATCTAGATTTGTGACAATTTTGTTTCTTAATTTGAATTGTCTGAACATCGTTCTATCTAGATTGAGGATAATTTGTTTCCAAATTTGAATTGTTTGGATATTATCCCATCCATTGCATATCTAACATGTATTGCCCGGCAGATAATTATTGCCTTTTTTGAAAGGATGCAAATCCTTGTAAATAAGGTAATATTGCGTTATCTTATAGATAAATTAGGCATATTATCTCTAGGTATGTAGAATTTTGAGTCTTATCTATTACTTCATGTTTATCTTATCTTTTAAGGTTATGTGATTTAATTTTAACATTAATAATAATTTTGCCTATAATACGTGCTCCCCAATGTGCCTTGTCCTGAGGAATATGTGCATTAGGGTAATATCTTACTTCAATCCAATAATACGATCATGCAAACACATGGAAATTATACATCATGTCCTTGATCTCGTCGAAAGGATTAATAATTCCAAAATAAAATTTCAAGGTCTGCCCTATGTAGTTGGGACGACGGTTATTCTACATTAAATTCACTTTTTGGCCCCAATCTAGGAGATGTTGTGAATAAAATTGAAATTTTTGGAATTAAAAGGTGTATTATAGGCACAATTGATTATTTTTGTTCAAATTTCATGTTTTTCTTAATTAATTAATTTCCCATAAAAATTGCTTGATGTTTCCTAGGTTAAATCATGTTTTTATTCGCATTTTACATGCCAAAAAATAACATTCAATGTAAATTGGGACTTTAAGAAATCGCTTTCTTGAATTCTGTTGGATGTTACTTGTTTTAAAATAAATTTTTCACCTTATTTTTCTCTAAATCCGAAAATGCATAAAAATACAAAAATTGTCATTCATATTGGATAGCATATAGTTTAGATGTCATTCTGCAATGTCATGCATCTTTGCCATGTTATTCATGCATATGCTATATTTATGCTGTGTCATTATGTGCATGTCATTCAGGATATAGGTTTAATTCATTAATTTAGCTTGCGTGTTAGGTTATTTAACCTAAGAATTCTACCAATTGTTTATTTCACAGTGGCTTGAGTGAATCCGACAAAGAATCCCTTGCTTGATAGGGCTTGAGGTTAGACATCCAAGATGAAATCTCAATGCATCGGATGCAGAAAGTGGCCTATCGGCTAGCTCTAAAGTCCATGGAAAAGCTAAGTAGAAGGACCGCAAGGAGGCACGGAATGTGATAACCAAAGTTGATAGGGGATCGACCTATTGCTTGTCATTTAGATTAGACATAATTCTTGCATAGTGTTTAGTTTGCATGTTAAGTTGATTATTTGCATATAGCTTAGGTTAGATTTATTTTTGCATATAATATAGTTTTGCCTGATTAAGTTAGTTCGGTGCATTTCACATGTCATATAGAGTAATTGCATTAGCATTGCATTTAATAAGAGAAAATCCTAAAAAAATTAATCCACATTGCCTATCCAAAGATTTTTTATGAAAAATTGGTACTGAAATGGCGTTAATTGAAATATTAACCTAATTAAGTTGCCGAACTTATTTAATCTCTGTTTCGTAAAAATAAAACATTTCTCCCGATACTTTATTTAGGTTTCTAATCAACCTACTGTAACTAATTAGTGGTGGCTCCAAATTGAAAATCCCTTGCATGTTAATCACATGAACCTAGTTGTGAATTGGTAGGTCTTGGAAGAGCTCGAACTAGGTTAGTTAATCTAATTAATTAATCTAATAATCCATTAACTTGAAATTTAATTTTTGGGTCACGACAGTTGGCACTAATGCTTATAGCTTGTAATCCATTAATCGCATGTTTTATTACTTTGGACGCACGGTGTTACCCCTCATGCTTGGAAACGCGGCGTTTTTCCTTGCTGGTATCAATGGCTTGCTTAATGTTTCTCATTAACCAATACCTATAGGGATCCTCATGCATCCTGCACACGGTCTCTTCATATCCTGATACTGTCAAGATGCTTGCTCCTCATGTGTTTAGCATGTGTGTCGATTTCTCATGTACACAGCACATGTATTGACATGCGGATTATTTTGAGTGCCGACATTGCTATATGGGAATTTACTCCACGTATTGCTTCTATGAACGACAATCTAATGCTGCAGCCCAGTTCACGACGGTATTTCAAAAGTCAAAACAAGATTCAGAAGCAACTGATAAACCATAGAATCATAGCATTTTTGGCATCTCATAATGCAATTTGAACTACCAGTTATGCATGTGTTAATAATTCGAGATATTCATGGTAATGCTGCTATTTCGTTTGTTTGCGGCTTTTTTCGATGATGTGGATGCCGCTGGGAACATGAGAAGTAAATAGACAATTTTTTTCTATCGAGGAGTACTAATCCTGGAGCGCTTTTGATTCTTTCCACGTTGAATACATTCCAATGTCTGCGCCATCATTAACCATTCTGCGCATCACCTGCCGTGCTTGTTTTGCATGCTCCAATACTAGGAACAAATTAAATGCTTTGCATCTTTTGTTCTCATTGCTAAGCAAAGTAAAGTAGCTTCTTTTTGTCTGTCCATCCAATGCATATGGACTAGATTTAGGCCAATGCTCAGGCCAATGCATGTACTCTAGTGCTTACAATTGTTCTCTATTTGTATAAATTGCTTCGCCTGATAATATGGCTCCGTTTTTTTCACGGAAAATATTTTCTTAGAAAACATTATCCCCAACCCCAAACACCAGAAATTAAGGAAAATATTTTCTAGTCAATGAAAAATATCCTTCTAAATCTGGAGAATCATTTTTCCCCCTATTTCATACTTCTTTCTCGCGTGTTACTTTTTGAAACTGAAAAAATCTTCCTTTCTCTCTCCCTCTTCTCTCTCCTCACATTCTCGCTCTCCTCCATCCTTGTTCTCTCTCTTGAGTCTGCCTTTTCCACGCTTGCCAGCTGCAATGCAGGGTATCTTCACCTCAATGGTGAGCTCCGGGCGGCGAGGCGAGCCATGAGCTCGCCCGATCTGGCGAGGCCATGAGGCTCGGCCTCGCTCAAGGGTGGCGAGGCGAGCCAAGAGCTCGCCTCGCCGTTCTCGAGCTCGCCATCGGCGAGACCACAAGGGTAGGAACTTGCTGCTGATCTAGGTGTGCAGTCAATTACTCATATGAGGTTAGGGAAGATAAGGCCAACCGGATCTACCCGAACAATGCCGACAACGACCGAGGATGAGGGACAGAATTACTCTCGAGCTTGGCTCGTACATGGTTGGCTTGTGATGCTACCGTCTATGGTTCATCCATGACCGTGAGCCCCATCGGCCGAGCCTCGAGCTCCTCCCGCCGGTCGTAAGGCTCAACAATCGGTCACCGTGGCCGCTCGCCAGCCTAAGAAGAAAGGAAAAAGAATAAAATAAAATAAAATAAAAACAAAATATAAAAGAAAAAAATAAGAAAGAAAAACAAAAGCGATAAACGATAAAAGAAAATAATGAAGAAAATGATTTTAAAAAATTGTTAAAAGACGTATACAATGAAAATTGATTTTCCTTACTAAAGGACAGAAAATATTTTCTAGTTCGTTTTTAGATTTCGGCCAAACACTAAAAAAAATCGTAATTTTCCTAGAAAATGTTTTTCTGGAAAACATTTTTCAGAAATGCCACATTTTTTGCAAAACAAACGAAACCTATGTTTCACCTCACAATCTGTTTAAAGATACTAGTAATATACTTTTATTAGGTTCCTATGACACGATCATTATACTAGTAATACTGTTCTATTAGGTTCCCACAAGGTATAGATTAGATAAGTTCATAATCATACACGATCAACAAGCTTTGCGGACTTGGAAATAGTACAAATTCCGGGAAAAGTACACTAGAAGTACCATAACTTTTGTACGGCGTTCACTTGAGTGCTATAACTTTCAAAACGTTTACTTGAGTGCCATATCGGAGTAAAAGTGTGCGGTTGAGTGCTAATTCCGGCCAGTCATCCTACGTGTAAATTTGAATTAGTTTTTAATTCCTACGTGTAATTTTTGGAAAAGGCCTAATTTGCCATCGTGGAAAATTTTATCCACGTCGACAAGAAGAGACGACGTCGTTTCTTTGTCTAATGGAGACGACGTCTACCTTCTGCAGTGATAGATTTAGGGCAAAATGGAGAGATTGGGGAGAGAATTAGGGCAAATTTGTGTTCATCATTCTCTGAACACATCTGTTGGTCTCTCGCGCGAATTTGGGCTTCCATTCTAACAGTGAAAGCAAAGGTCTATCAATCGCTGTGGATCATGTGTTTGAATCGACCTCGGTGTTTGAAGGTCTCAAGCAAATGGGGCTTCTCGGGCGAACGAATCTCGGTTAATCGAAGGTAAATGTTAGTTATTTGTTGTGTTTGAATCGACCTGCATCGTGTGTTTGAATCGACTTCGGTGTTTGAAGGTCTCAAGCAAATGGGGCTTCTCATGCGAACGAATCTCGGTTAATCGAAGGTAAATGTTAGTCATTTGTTGTGTTTGAATCGACTTGCATCGTGTGTTTGAATCGACTTCGGTGTTTGAAGGTCTCAAGCAAATGGGGCTTCTCACGCGAACAAATCTCGGTTAATTGAAGGTAAATGTTAGTCATTTGTTGTGTTTGAATCGACCTGCATTGTGCGTTTGAATCGACATCGGTGTTTGAAGGTCTCAAGCAAATGGGGCTTCTCACGCGAACGAATCTCGGTTAATCGAAGGTAAATGTTAGTCATTTGTTGTTTTTTGTCCATTGACGATAAAATAATTGAAATCTTATTCAATGTCGTGTTGTTGACAAAGTGTAAAAGCGGGAAAAAGAACATGTTTGTCCATCTGTTGAGAGCTAAAGTTATGGGGTAAAGGTTAGTAAATTTTTTTTCTATTCAATGGAGAAATGAGTGAAATAAAATTGAATATCTTGTTGTAGACAGAGTGCAAAAGCGAGGAAAACGACATTGACCACAATAGGGGTTGCTGCTGGTGTGTAAAGGTGAGTGTTCAAGTTGTCCTGTATCACATAATATATTGAATGTGTAAAGGTGAGTGTTCAAGTTCTGTTGAAGAAAGTGAATATAAGGTTCCGAAAGTGGGTCATATATCTTGTAAGTTAGTGCTTATCGCATCAGAAAGTAATGCAAAATCCAGATGACATTTGTCTCATAGATACGACATTTGGTATCATTAGCATAGTTTGAAAAATGCTTAAATTTGATTTTATGATAATTGGTACGCATGTGGCATGAGCATTTTGGTTGAATTTTGAACGTATTCTTGTGTAGATATGTAGAGAAAACCGGATGAATCCTTTTTCCCTCAATTAGTGGCAGAACCAAACTAATTCTCCTATTATTGCAGGTTGTTCTTGAAAGGGGTAAAAATGTTTAAGCATATGTAGGTGGGAACATTGATGAATAGGAAACACAGTGCTAATATGAAGTCTACGTTAATGAACAAGAATCTGTTAAAGCACCGACAACTTAGATGAATGACCTCACTACATCTGCAAATGCTACTGGAACCATCTCTTCCTTGGATGCACGGGAGGGAAGTAATCGCAACTGCCCAAGTGAAGATATTGATAAAAGAATTCGAGCACTTAAGAAGAAGGTAAAACTTTGTGAACAAGATACTTCTCAATCATCAAGAAGACAAATCTGACTAAACTTCATTGATGTGCACTAAAACTCGTTTCTTGTTTGGTCTCACATGCATCTTAGGCATGTAATTTTCTATGGTGATGTCTTAGACTGCTTAATCATGTGGTTGTAGGTTTTTATTATAGCCTAACGGCAATTAACCATGGCTTAACTTTCTGCTTTGTGAGATGCTATGCTTGGGCTAATTCATCTAAGATGACCACTCCGAGTTCTTGTGTGCTATTTGAAAATTTATCTGCTAGTCTCTATTGCTGAGGCTTTGATTTCCTGTTTTTGTTTAGAAACTTTGACCCTTGTAGGTGTGTGTCATATCCTTACGCAAGTTCATCCATTTGTTTCATCTATGTAATAGCATCATGGGATAACATTAAGTTGTCCCCGTCCAAGGGACCTCGGATGGTGAAGCCCTTTCGTACGTGCCCGTATTGCATTTGTACAGAATACGTATTTAGGTTTGAACAAGTCATCGGTGTCTACATGTCCTTTGCTGTGAGCATTAGGTTAATATCTTGACATATGAATGACCTTTATCATTTGATCATGCAAGGAGGGTTTTGGGGTGGGGGGAAGACAATTCTTTTCTACATTATGCATCGTCATCTTTTGCTCTTACACTCGAAGAGGTCTCCTTTCATTAGAAGAGGACATACGAGTGATGAAATATGTATGGCTGGATAGTAGTTTGTGGTTCAGCTGGTGACATTCATTTTGGTCATTGTTGTATTACTTTAGTGATGCTGCGTTTTTTGTAGGTTAAAAGAAAATAGAGTTAGGCAGCAGGAGTGAGTGAAGGAACCAACTAGACCAAAAATAGAAAACGAATTGAACCGAACAATAGAGTTGCCGAGTGAAGTAGGTGATTTAGATGGCTGAAAGTTATGCACATATTGTAGTGGTGATGTCGATATAACTACCGAAGATGGAGACTCTGAACACAATGTCATCCCTGTCAATGAACTCGAACATGCGGACATCGCTCTCACATGTTCGAGGAGGATCGCCGGCGAGGCTCGTTCGATTCGTCCGAAAAAAAAAAATCCCAAGTCAGTCGCTGATTCGAATTTTTTTTTTTTCAATTGTCAAAATATTTTTAGCATTTGAAAAAAAATTTAAAAAAAAAAAACCTCTTCTTCATATATAACAAAGAAAGAGTAAAACTCGAAGAAATCAAAATTCTTTTTAACGCATTCTACGATTTATTTATTCTTAGTGGGGAATGATACATGGAGAGGGTCCGACCCGGTCTCCCCAGTCATCGTCATCTCTCTTCCACCCCCCTCTCCTTCAAACTGATTTCGCTGCGATTGCGAGTTTCGGTCCCTCTCGCTGCTCCGCGAATCAGGTCACTCCCTTCTCTATCTTATGTGTGGCTGTCCGTTTGTTGATCTTCTTCTGCGTCCTTTTTTTTTTTTGGGCCTCCTTTTGATTCGTCCGTGCTTGCGCCCGACGTCGTTCTTAGGCTTCCGTCGCGAGGCTGCTGGTTCTCGCTCGTGCAAATTCGCGTTCTTCGTGGCCGTGATCTGTCAGTGATTGCTGCTGCGTGTTTTTGGAGCTTTTTTTGTTTGGGTTTTCGTTTGGTGGGGCCGGTGGGAGCCTTCAGCTTCGTTTCTGCGCTTGCGTAGAAAGTGTGGGGATACGGTGTGGCCAGGTGGCTTCTGTTTGGGGAGTGATGACGTTTTGATGCAATTTAGGGCTTCAACGCATGGGGTTTTTTTTAGGGACCCGAAGAGGGGGACGGGGGGAACATAGCTGTGTTGCCTCTTAGGGCTTGCAGTTGTCATCGGCGATTTAGAAAGTTGAAGCTTGTGACCTTCGTCTTATTGGCTCTTAGTTGTTGACCTGGTGGGTTTTGGTGTTTTTGGTCCTTGTGCATTGGTGAGATTCTTAGCTGTGAATTTGTTCTTCCTGCAGAGGAATTGAGAGTTAAGGTGTGGTTCTAGCAAGATGAACGACCGGAAGACCATCGACCTAGAGCAAGGATGGGAGTTCATGCAGAAGGGTATCACAAAGCTGAAGAACCTCCTTGAGGGGCTTCCGGAGAGCCAGTTCAGCTCTGAGGACTACATGATGCTCTACACGTATTTAGCCTCTGTTCTCTGTTATTTTTCTATGCGTGCCTGCTCGCTGAGCCGCATGATGATATCATTTGTGGACAGTTGTTGACTTTGTTGATGTTATCTGCAGAACGATTTACAACATGTGTACTCAAAAGCCTCCTCATGACTACTCGCAGCAACTGTATGACAAGTACAGAGAATCTTTTGAAGAGTACATCACTTCAATGGTGAGAAATTAGAAATCGTGTTGTTTGTGCTCTTTTCATTTAGTTCCATGATGGGCATATGAGAAATATGCAAGATACAATGATAGTTAAAAACTGCTCTGGAAATTGAAGTTCCATCTGTTTATTGTATAACATACGGGCCCAAAGAGTTGCCATTGATTTATGTTAAAAAAATTTCCGGGGTGGTGTTCCTCAAAATTAATGCTAGTTTTGAGGTGCCAGTTGGCATTTGTTCCAATGATTGAGGTTTGCGGATTGTGAATGATTGATATGAAGTTTTAGACCAAAAAATCTTTCATACGAAAAAGGCTTCAGATTCTGAGATATGACGACTCCTCCTTTTTCGAGTGAAAAACTGGATCTCCTTGTTGTAGTTGAAGTAGGAAAATTATGCCAAGATAAGATCATCAATTGGAAACGATCTGAGAAAATTATGACACTAATGAACAATAAGTTTCGAGTTATATGGCAGAGTTTTCAAGAAGTACGAGCTATATAGTGAAGTGATCGAATTTGAATGCCGTCTCCTGTGCGACATGAGAAATAACTAAGACTTGTTGGTTTATACAATATACACCAAGTTTTCTATTACACCAATTAGTTCTTTGGTGTGAATCTGATATAATTGGTGGATATTGTATATACCCAGAAGTGCCTTTCTAGTACACCTATTAGTACACCTATTAGTTCTTTGGTGTAAATCTGATATAATTAGTGCGATTGATTCATTGATTCTTCTGATGGAAGGTAAGAATTCAATCAGTGTATTTATGAAGTCCTTGTTGACCTCTTGACATGCTATATGAAGCTTTCTCCCCTTTCCCTTAATCATTGCATCTTTAGGCAGAAACTATTTTGTCAGTACTTAATCCTGCTGATGGTTGAAAGTGAGATGGTAGTATTCATGACATGGACATCCCCCAATGACACAAGCTTAGAAATTTCATAATTAACCCTTTCCAGATTGAAATACATATTTTTCACAGTGGATTACATATCCTTTGGATTCTTGATTATTCTATCTCCATTAATTTCGAGGTTTGTCTTTGATTTAGGTATTGCCTTCATTGAGGGAGAAGCATGATGAGTTTATGCTGAGAGAACTTGTTAAAAGGTGGGCAAACCATAAGGTGATGGTGAGGTGGTTATCTCGTTTCTTCTATTATCTGGATCGGTACTTCATTGCTCGAAGATCATTGCCGCCCCTTAACGAAGTTGGCCTGACTGGCTTTCGTGATCTGGTACGAGTTACCTCTCATGTGTGATGCCATCTTTCTGCTGATCATCTGCAGAAAAGTTCATGGTTGAAATATGCCGGAATTCTGCTGACTGCAGTTTCACAATGTCGATCACTTTCATATGTTGTTGACAATTATCTCAATGCACTTTTTTTTTTTTTTTGATACAAATCTCAATGCACTTCATTGATGATGTTTTCAGGTATATAAGGAGTTATATGCAAAAGTGAGGGATGCAGTTATCTCTCTGGTATGATTGTACTCCAAGCCCTCTGATTCTTGACAGTTTTCTTAATTCTAGAAATCTATTTAGTTCTTATACTGGCTTGAATTTTGATTAGATTGATCAAGAACGAGAGGGAGAGCAAATTGACCGAGCTTTACTGAAGAATGTTTTGGATATATTTGTTGAAATTGGGATGGGGAAAATGGATCGTTATGAAAGTGACTTTGAAGAATCACTGCTTGAAGATACTGCTGCTTATTATTCTAGGAAGGCTTCAAATTGGATACTAGAAGACTCTTGTCCAGATTACATGCTGAAGGCAATGATTACACTTTATACCATTAGCCTGAAATGTTGCAGTGGATAGTTTCTATCGATATTAATCCATGTTATTGGCGATCACAGGCTGAAGAGTGTCTTAAACGTGAGAGAGACAGGGTTTCTCATTACCTGCATTCAAGTAGTGAGCCGAAGTTACTTGAGGTTGATAATTGGTTTCACTTTTGGAATGAGAATTCTGGATGGAGTTGCGGTATATCATTTGTACTCGCTCTATCAACTCTAATTTGCAAGTTTTACTTCCTGTTTTCTGCAGACAGTTCAACATGAGTTGCTGTCTGTCTATGCAAACCAACTGCTTGAAAAAGAGCACTCCGGATGTCATGCATTGCTTAGAGATGACAAGGTGGTTGCTTTGCTTTCTTCATATTTTTCCCTTTGTAACTTCTAATTTGTGTAAAGGGAGATGCTTGATTACTGACTCAAATGTTTGTTTTTCAGGTAGAGGACTTGTCTAGAATGTTCAGGCTGTTTTCTAAAATACCCAGGGGCTTGGATCCTGTTGCAAATATATTTAAACAGGTAATTAACTGTAGACTCGTGCTTTCTCTAGGGAAATAGATTTTTTTACATTTTCTCGAACTTATTTTCGTTGTGTTGCGCAGCATGTTACTGCTGAAGGTACAGCCTTGGTCAAACAAGCTGAAGATGCAGCAAGCAACAAGAAAGTATGCACATTTATTTTGCTTCTTGTACTTGTTTAGCTTTTCAAATTGCTAAAGTGCATGCTTTTATAGGGCTTCATAAGGCATAGAATCTTAGCAAGTCTTAGAAAATTCTCTCTTTTGAAGGATATCTAATTTCACTTGGCTAAAAGGATTTTTACTGGTAGATTTTGGATTCTTGTATCTGAGAAGACATTTCATCTTTCGTAAAATCATAAGAGGTGTACAGGTCAAGACAATGAAGTGACAGAATTGTAGATATTTTGTGCAAGACATATCACAAACGCATAGAGGTGTTTATTTGTGTATTGATACACCTCTGGTTGGGAAAAACAGAGGACACTTCATGATGAGCCGTTTTGGTTACCGTCTTTAAATTGGTCATGAGAAAGCAAATTTAAGAGGTGATTAGAGGTCATCTGATGCATGCTCCTATTCGAACTTCTGTAGTAAATTTGGCACATCCTATGGGATTTTTGCTATTGCTCTTTTCATATTTCTTAAGCAAGTGGGCATGTTGGACTGGTGCATGCACCATTTGTTGTTATTTTTTCATCACTTGGTGATGTGAGTTTCAAGGCACTGAAGGATAAACAGGGGCATGCATGCAAATAATTGCTAAGTCTGAACCTCTGAAGTTGGAGTGAGAGACTTGAACTAAGACCACTGAAACAGTCCATCATTCTCATCCTGTTGCACATTGCTTATTAGTAGTTGGAAAGTCCATTTTCCTGAATATCTCTGGCCCATAAAAGTAAAATAGAAATTGTTGCTGCTAAGCATAGTTTCCACATTTTCACAGGAAACTGGATTACTGGAAAACTTGTATACACTGCATATTTTCATTGTTCTGATGCAATCAGCTTCAAGATCCTGTTGAACAGTTGTTTCTTAGAAGTGTTGATCTCATGACTGTTGGTTTATTTGTAGGCTGAGAAGAAGGATGTGGTTGGTCTGCAAGAACAAGTAATTTTATCTGGTTTTTTCACATCTATCTTTGGATGGAGGCTGAATATTGACACGAAGCTCATATTGGTGCACGTTTTGCAGGTTTTTGTGAGGAAAGTGATTGAATTACATGATAAGTACCTAGCATATGTCAACGATTGTTTCCAGAATCACACTCTTTTTCATAAGGTATGCTGCTGCTGCTGCTGGTTCTGCCTCTGGGCATCCCGTGTTTACGCTTAATGTCATGTTCTCTGCTCTTCTATAGGCTCTAAAGGAGGCTTTTGAGGTCTTCTGCAATAAGGGAGTCGGTGGAAGCTCAAGTGCAGAACTGCTGGCCACTTTTTGTGACAACATACTAAAGAAAGGTGGCAGTGAGAAGTTGAGTGATGAAGCTATTGAGGAAACGCTTGAGAAGGTATTATTTGGCACTTAGACCCCGAATGGGCTGATCATGACATTCTACTGCTCCTGATTCCTTTTTCTTTGGTCATTGAACAGGTGGTGAAGCTGCTTGCCTATATCAGTGATAAAGATCTATTTGCCGAGTTCTATAGGTGGATATTTCTTCATCTCTCCCTATTACGTGCCTGCAATCAGAAGTTCTCTGTGGGCAAACCATATTGATAGAATCAATTTTTTGTGTACTCTGGCAGGAAAAAGCTTGCAAGGCGGCTTCTCTTTGATAAGAGTGCTAATGATGATCATGAGAGAAGTATTTTGACCAAGCTAAAGCAACAATGTGGTGGTCAATTCACTTCAAAGATGGAGGGAATGGTTGGTTGCTCTTGGTGTCCCTGCTGATTGAATGACTTGCGCTATATTTGATGCTGGGCCAACTATTTTCCACAATTTGCTGAATTACTCTTCTTTCAGGTGACAGATTTGACATTGGCAAGGGAAAACCAAAACAGTTTTGAAGAGTATCTCAGCAACAATCCTAATGCAAGTCCTGGGATTGATCTGACAGTTACTGTTCTGACAACTGGCTTCTGGCCAAGCTACAAATCTTTCGATTTGAACCTTCCAGCAGAGATGGTATGCTTGTCAGCCTTTTTATCTTTCTCTGTTTCTTCAGGAAATTATTCTGTATGGTGCCCGTACAAGTATATTTATGTTTTAGCCCTTCCCCACTTGTTGCCTTACACAAACAACAACCCCCCCCACCAAAAAAAAAAAAAAAATTGCTTTTTGCAGGTTTTGCTCATATCACTTTCTCGTTTTTGTGTCATTGTAGGTAAGGTGCGTTGAAGTTTTCAAGGAATTCTATCAGACAAAAACGAAGCACAGAAAACTAACGTGGATATACTCCTTGGGTACTTGTAACATCATCGGAAAATTTGAACCAAAAACCATGGAGCTCATTGTCACAACCTATCAGGTTTCTTGAATGGAATTGTTCAACCTCTTTTCCTTTAGTTCCCCACTCCACAGTCACCGGGATAGATGGAAGGGGTTACGTACCACAAAGTGACACATGCAAATGGGTTTAACCGTTGTTCTTTTCTATGGATAGGCATCTGCTTTGCTGCTTTTCAACACATCAGAGAGATTGAGTTATTCAGAGATCATGAATCAGTTAAATCTGAGCGACGACGACGTTGTTAGACTTCTGCACTCTTTGTCGTGTGCCAAGTACAAAATTCTCAATAAAGAGCCCAACACGAAGACAATATTACCGACTGATCACTTTCAATTTAATGCGAAATTCATCGACAAAATGAGGAGGATCAAGGTATCTATTGTTGCTTGACATTTTTCCAGATTTTTTTCGTTAGCTTTCAATTCCTATGCAGCGAAATGACTGCAATCTGCCAATCAACAGATTCCACTCCCTCCTGTGGACGAGAAAAAGAAAGTAATTGAAGACGTTGATAAGGATCGACGCTATGCTATAGACGCGTCAATTGTGCGCATCATGAAGAGTCGGAAAGTTTTAGGTCATCAACAGCTGGTTATGGAGTGTGTCGAGCAGTTAGGACGCATGTTTAAGGTCTCTAATGATCTCTACTTTTTCCCTTAATGTTTTTTTTGGCCCATCTCCCTTGCAAATTTTGGTTCGTCTGTATTAACTGACAACTTGTCCATTGCAGCCTGATTTCAAGGCGATCAAAAAGCGAATAGAAGATTTGATCACTCGGGACTATCTGGAGAGGGACAAAGATAATCCTAATTTGTTCAGATATCTTGCATGAAAAATGCTCGTCTGCTGCCCAGCTGCAGAAGTTGCTGCAGATACGGGAATGGCAGATGGGTTCAATCATCTTCCACTCGATTAATTGGGAGCGCACGAGCTGAAAATGCCTGTATATTTCGCCTTGAGAGCCAAGTACAAATGGTTAAAGAATATGCACCCATCCTGGAAGATGTCATGAAGTGATTGATTTGGTCTGATACTTAGAGCGGGACCATCCAGCATCTTCTGCTGGTATGCAAGCACCCAGATGACTATTGGTGTTTTCGGGTTGATTTGTCATCAGTCCCAAATATTTAAGAATGAGACCATTTGTTTTAGCACGAGATGTCGGTGCGATTTCTAACTTTCTCATCTTCCTAACTGGAGCTGCAACTAGGTGTTCTACAGCCTTGTTTTATACCGTTCTTCATGGAATAGTAAGTTTATGATATTCACTTTATCTTTGTATGCGTGATGCCATTCTCATGCGGAATCACTTGATCATGCTAAGTTTCTGTAGATCGAGAAAGCACCACGATCGACGGGACATCCCAAGAATTTGAGAGCAAGATCTGTCCCATTAGCACTGAGAGTGAAGTTATATCTCCCCAGGTTTTGTGTGGAAACAGCTATGAGGGATTTGGTGCGGTTTTGGATAGTCTTCAAGTGTTTGGGAATGAACTTCCCCACACGGCACGGTGTCTCTCTCGCCTACAAATTGTCAAAATGAAAGGATCGTGATTAGTCAAATGTGGCAAGAACCGCGAGCTCAATACACTGACTAGTTGCCAAAGAGAAAAAAGCACCTTTTTGTGGGCGGAGAGACGAGAGATTGGAACTGACGAAGGTGCCATCTTTAATCGTTGGGATCACTTTGACATGTTAGTGCCACTAATGATTGTTGAGCAATGACAAGCAGCTTCATGCTTTTTGTAGACTGAAGGAGCTCCATGGAGTTGGTTGTGGGATTCTCCACCGTTGCTTCTTGGAGAGGGAAAAAGAAAAAACTTGTCGTTTTAGGGAGAACGTGAAACCGGCCTCTTTTGTTCTTTTCTAATTTTCCTCAATTCCTTGTTTTTGGGTTGAAACTAGAGAGAAGAAAAGAGAGGGAGGGAGTGACTTGGGGGACCCTTTTGTTTCTTTGAGTTTTTAATTGTTAATGAAGCAAAATTTTCGATGAGAAATAGTGTTGATCAGTTCAGAGATCAGTTTTACCCGGTACACTGTGATTTTATTACTTGAGAGCAAATTGACGGGTTCAACCCTTCGCGGATTATTAAAAGTTGCCTTTGATTTTATCTAGTATTTTCTCATGGCTCACCCTATTACCACCCCTAAAATAGATCTAGACATACCCTAAAATTTACTGGGTCCAATAGCTCTCATTGGGACCTCGTATTCCTCAAACGTAGATCAAAGGATATGTTGATTTTTATCAACCTTTCCTAAGCCATATGTTGATTTTTTTATCAACCTTTCCTAAGCCATTGTTTGTTTTTTCTATGAGAATATCTAAGATTTGAGTATTTCTACAAATTTGATGATGCGGATTCTAATTTAAAAATAAAGTACATCTCTTTACAAAGTTTTTCTGGAATTCAATCTCTAATAACTCATTGGGATAGTATAATTCTTCAGTCCAAGCTCTTTTAGGGGAATTTTGGGTTAAATTTGTGAACGCTATATGATTATGATTTATATTTAATAAATGCTAATAATCATCAGAGATTGCGACCAAGGTTCAAACTCATTAGAAAATGATCCTTGACAGAAATCGGCTTGAGCACATTGGTAAGTAGAAGAGAGGAAATGAAATTTGTACACAGATGAACAACAAAAATATAAGGTTGTGGAGTAAGAACATCGTGGCTTTGATCAATACGGATTGTCTTGTATTTTAATGATAATGTGCGGCTTTTGCTTTTCAATAAATAGGAATTTTCATCCTCCCCCTTGTTGGCTTAAGTACACCCCAAGTGCCATAAGTTGTGTACGGCGCTCACTTTAGTGCCAAAACTTTCAAATCGATCACTTTAGTGCTAAGTTTTTGTAACTTCGATCACTTAAGTGCCAACTTCTTTTAAAAACGATCACTTTAATGCTAGAGCTAACGTGGCTTGCCAAAAATTCGACACGTGGTATTTTTTATTAATATTTGAGATGACGTGGCTCGGTGAATTTGATACTAAAGTGATCGTTTTTAAAAGAAGTTGGCACTTAAGTGATCAAAGTTACAAAAACTTAGCACTAAAGTGATCGTTTTGAAAGTTTTGGCACTCAAGTGATCGAAGTTACAAAAACTTGGCACTAAAGTGATCGATTTGAAAGTTTTGGCACTAAAGTGAGCGCCGTACACAACTTATGGCACTTGGGGTGTACTTAAGCCCCCCCTTGTTCGTTGATTTTATTGTGGTTAGGGATATGTTTATTATAAGTCCTAAAACTTATCACGAAAGTACAATTGAGTCCTAAAACTTGCAAAAAATGTAATTAAGTTCTAAAACTTGTAAAAAATGCAATCGAGTTCTTCTATTAACTCCATCCAATTTGGCGAACGAAAAATAATGACGTGAATTTTTTTAATATTGTCCCTATCCTATGTGACTAAAACGGCGTCGTTTTAGTCCAAATCTAATTTCTAATATAATTTTTATTTAAATTGGTTTTAAAAATAAGCTAAAATAATAAAATTAAAAATGCGTAAGCAGAACCCGGGACGAGGGCTTCTGCTTGTCGCCACCACCGCCCAAAAAAAACCGCCCAAGGTCGCCGGGCATCGACCGGGGGCCGGCAAGGGCCAGCTGGCCCCCGGTCGAGGCTCGACATCCACTTCCCTAACATCGACGACCCTTTTCGATGGTGGTGGGGCGGTGGCACCCTCACCACCTAGTTTTGCTTTTGCATTCTCTTTTGTTTCTTTCTAATTTTAGCATATTTAAAAAATTAATATAAATTAAAATTATATTAAAAAAATAAATTTGGACCAAAATGGCGTCGTTATAGCCATGTCGTCGCTACATAAGAGAGAAAAAATATTTAAAAAGTCACATCAGCATTTTCCGTTAGTCAAATTGGATGAGTTAACGGAAGAATTCGATTGCATCAATTTGATAAATTTTAGGACTCGATTGCACTTTTTGTAAGTTTTATGACTCAACTACACTTTATTGACAAGTTTTAAGATTTCTAGAGAACATGTTTCTCGTGGTTGTTATTGTCGGTAGTTAATGAATTATGTGTTTTGCTCACTTGAAAAATAGGGTGAGCCTTTTCTCATGTAATAATATAAAAATTTCTATCTTTCTTTTTGGGGATAATGACATAAATGATCCTTAAAATTTGGCACAATCCACAATGTAGTCCATGTGCTTTTGATTTGTTCAATGCGATCTTTGGACTTTTGGTATATGTTTAACTTAATCTCCGAACTATGCTAAAATATTCAACATTGTCCTTCCATTAATTCAAGTTCAAGGATAATATTGAATATTTTCATATTATTATCAAAAGTTTAGTGATCACATTAAGCAAATTAAAAGTACAATGATCAAATTACATGTTGGGTTACAGTTTAAGGATTATATTGAATAAATTATAAATTCATAAATCACGTTCCATACCGGGGCAAAGTTTCAGGACCATTTATATTATTATTCCTTTTTACTTTTTCCCGTTGTTATGATCTCATGCCATCATGTTGACAGCACTGGAGTTTGACGTGAACTAGAAATCTGGGTCGAAGCCTAACACGTCTCTCGTCAAATCACTGAAAGGAGAGCCAAAAGCTTTTGTCAACTAATTTGTCCTCTTTAGGAGATTTTTGTGCTTAGAGAATGGTGGGGATTGCTTGCTACAGGAAGATTCAATGAATATGTGTGAACAACATGCGAAAAAGAAGTGTTCCCACCTTTTTTTTTTGGGTTGATGGTGTGTGCAAGTGCAAATGGTAGTGAATGAAGCAAAATAGACGGCCATCTTCACATGATTTTCAGTATGAAAAGATTATCAGTCGCTCGTTTCAACTCATGAAGAAAAAGACCAGCAGCAAATCCTTACTCTAAAGCTCTCTGTCTCCCGCAACAACAGGTACTATTTCCAACATGCTCAAGAACCGAGAGCCGTCCAGGGGCTGGATGGCCGGAGGGAGCTTGCTTATGGAAAAAATATAAATCGGTCAAACAAAAACGACATGAGAAAACCGAACATTAAGCAATTTCGGCGAATTACTTTTCTTTATTTTTTTTCTTTCATGGAAAAAGGACAGCAGAAATGCCAAAATTTATAAAAAAAAAATTGAGTTTTTTAGCTTATTTTTCAACATTTTTATTTTTTAATATATTTTTTGAACTTTTACTTTTTTTTTATTGGTGATTGGATCCTCCGGCGAGCTACATAGACTTAAGTTATTAATGAAAAAAATGCCACTTATGATTTTTGGACAATCAAATCAGATTTGACACTTAAGTGATATTTTTTTTTTTTCTGAGTTGGCACTTAAGTAAGCCGGCGCAATACTTTGGCACTAAAGTAAGTGCCATAAATAAATTTTGGCACTTCGGGTGTTCTTTTGTCTTTTTTTTTCCCCTTCATATAAACCAATTTTTCGATGAAAATCGAAATGCTTCTTATTAGGCATGCTTAGCGCATGCCACACAGGTACTATGAAGGGATCTTAAACAAGTATTTAAATGCAAGGTTAGGCATTTGCAACTCATGAAAAGTTCCTCTCTTGAGCATGGAATTCTGGACCCACTTGGGTGATCTCACCCCACAAAAAACACAATGAAAAGCAAAAGTGAAGGTGAGAAACGGAGGGGGGGATGAAGTTCCCAGATGCAGTGGCAATTTATTAGCAACCGACACATTGCTTTGAGCATAGGCTTGTTTAATGTTTTAAAAAGAAGAAAAGTAAATCAGTGCTTGTCATAGTCACTTGAACAGGAGTCCAACCTTCTTTGGCTGAGAAAATCTTCTCTGCTCCTCATACATTGGATTCCAGAGTTCCAACTGCCTTGTGGTCCCATCAAGATCAAGCTGTGACATATTAAAGCTTTTTTATTTAATGTGCCCAATTGGAAAAAAATATGTTTGGTTTATTACTTGCCCTTCCTGTTGAATTGCAAACTGCAGGTGGAATCCCTTCATATGGATTGAAATTAAGGAGATAGACCAGTACAGATCCTTTCAGTAACAGTCAGTAGGGTCGGCAAGCGTTGGCCGCTCGTTCCCACCGTTTTACCAATCAAAAAGATACTTTCAGTAGCTTGTTCGTTAGTTGTAACATTCCTAGGGATGCATTATGGTCGTTCTATTCCATATTTTCGTTATGCACAAATAGCACGGTACGGGTGCCGTCGAGTAGGGCTGCATAGTTAGTGGCAGATTACTCTCTAAATATGAAGTTGTGTGATTTGAACACGGGATTTTCATACCCAAAACAAGCGCTTAACGACTCAACAAGATTTGACCAACGCATATGGATATTTCACAGATTTATTTTCTTCCCTCCTGTACCTTTGATGATGAGAATCTAGAGTTCACAGTGAAGGTCTGAATAATTGACGGGAAAACAATGGGGGTAATTGGATTCTTGTTGCCCACAAGCTCTCTGATGAAACGATGGGCAGTGAGGTAATCATTTGAAGCAATTTGGTTTTTGGTGAAAGTTATACTTATATTCCTCCACTTTGTTCTCGTTTGCATTGCATTTATTCTTATATTCCTCCACTTTGTTCTTGTTTGCGTTGCATCATCATCCCCTTTCTTCCTCAAGTGCACTGGTTTTTTTTTTACATTCCTGCTCACTTTGCTGATTGCATCATCATTTAATTTGCTTATTATGTCTCCCTGAATTCATCTATGTGTGGCATATTTTATAGTACTTGGTGTGAGCTGAGCTCTGAGGTGGGGCATTGCCACTGAGAGTATAGTAGCTTGCTTTTGTTAAATAAATTCTTTTTGTGAACAATCTCAACGTCAGATGCTTCTCTGGCATTCGTTTTATGCTCAATATGCTTCGACACTAGCGTCATTTCAGCCTAAGAATCGGCGAAGCCCGCGCTAAAGTTGCTCGGTTAGTGCTTCCCTGAGCACCAATAATATGAACAAGTAAAGATACAACATATAATTGTGACCTCTCCCTTTTTTTCATTCCACTGAGGAAAAGCTGCTCCTCCCAACTGGTAGAGCCATCTGGGTGGAAAAGGGGCAAACAAAACAATCAAATTGATGGAATGAATGAAGTGATTGGAAACGCAAGGAGGCGACGACGACAGCAAACCGAGAAAAGACGAGTAATACACGATGCTGTGAGGAAGATCCGATGAAACACAATCGAGGCAGCTGATCTCTATTCAGTTTTATTACAGCTCCTATGTGATATCAGATCAGTTGGTTTAATTGTAGAAAGCAATTCAAATTCTGCACGCGCGCACTATAGCAAGTTAAACACAACTTGAACGGTGCATCGGATTCCTTTTGCTTCCTCTAAACCCATATATCTTTCTTCACATTGTTCCATTAAAGTTCTCGTCTTTACTTAGTTGAATCCGGCAATTCTAAATTAGTCAATGATTGTATCCGATATATTCTTGATTTATACTTTTATGCATCAATCACTTGTTTTTTAGCTAATGACCCCCTAGTATTTGAGTCCTGAGTTACTAATGAATATAACGAGTAGTTGCTGCCGTAATCATGTTAGGGTCAGTTGCAGTCAATTTTTTCATCATCCCTGAACTTTTGATGCTAAAATCCGGCTGAACAAAGAGAAATTTCGACTTGAACTTGAACTATGCTAATTGGATGCTGACAGAAAGAGTCTTCACTTGGTGTAAGATTGCAAATTCGACAGCAAATAGAGGCACTTCTTCTGGGTTAATGATGTCAATCTTTTTGACCGGAGAATCGACACTAGCTTCGCACGATCATTCTTCGATCACGAAGTGTTTATCAGTATTCCCTCCCGTCAACTTTCTCGAGGTCTATCATAACTTCATAAGAATCTATGCAGAATCTCCAACTTGGGCATATTCTAATGAAAGATCTCTATGATTAACTGTAGTTGGCTTGTGTCAGTTTGCTTCTGTTTCTGGTCAGCTTAACTCTTATGCTCAGATGGGTTCTCATTATTGCAGCCCCTGTATGATTTTTGCTGTAAACTAGACGAGTACTCATGCAGCTCAGTTTTCCTTCAGACCATGGTTCATAATGTGATTACCATTGACAATAATGTTTTGTTTCGATGTCTGTGGCACCGTCATCATTTGATGCTGTTTTCCATATTGGCAATCTGGTAGGCCAAAAAGCAACAGCGGCATTTCGTGCTCTAAATTGTGTTTCTTCCTCAATGCTGCAAGTGGATCAAACCTCAGGGACTCATGAATATGGAGAATCTCAAAGGCAAAAGTTGTTTATCATAAGACCCCACTTAGTTTCGGTATTAATGATAATCACTTTACGAACCGGCAATAACTCCCACTAACGATATTGTCCACAAATGATTACATCTCTTTTCTTCCGCTACAAAACACCGTCCAACTAGAGCTGTTGCCTATGTCATATACAGTGACTAACCCGAAGCAATACAGACACATGGTAATTTACAAGGTACTAGTTTTATGCCTCCTCCAATTATTGGAAACCGTAAGGTGGCGGACTAAGATGGGACTGCTTTCAACTTGAGTTCTCGGTTTGAACCTTAGCGAACTCGAGGGTCTTTTTCCCTTGCAGCTTGTTGGTCACGTAGTGCTTGCTGTACTCACCATGATTGTATCTCCTATACTTGCATGGGTTGCTCCTGTCCACGAATTCCTCCATCGGTCCGAGCTCTACGTCATAGCTAGGGGCGTAGAACGTGACAATCGATAGGCGGTCCTTTTCCCTATGAGTCACAGCTCTATGTTCCACACTCTTGTACTTCCCGTTCGTTAGGACCTGCATATATGATCTCGGTGAGAAAGACTATCCGAATGCCTAGATCAGGCTTAATATGGAAAATGAGGACCGAGTTTCGTACTTCAATCGTGTCGCCGATGTTGATCACAAAAGCATTCGGAATAGGATGGACCGGCACCCATTTATTGTCCTTGAGTATTTGTAGTCCTACCGAGCTACCCTTTCCTTGCTGCAGCACGGTCAGAGCACTTCCATCCGAATGGGGACTCAAACCGAGAACAAGATCAGGCCTCGAACAGGGAGGGTAGTAATTCATCCTGATGGCTTGCACGGCTGCCCGGAACATCTCTTCGAACACGTTACCTCTCAACCCGAGGCTCGCGGCTATGTATTTCAGCAGACTCTGGCACAGCTTCCTTACTTCCTTAGAGTAAGCCTCCACAATTTCGCTGGAAAATAAGCTTCGACCGTCAATATACTCGCAAGCATGGAAGTTTGGACTGACTAACACATCATTACCTAAATTCAGGTGGATTCTTAGGCCATAACTTTGGATCCCGAATGAACTTCGGTTCGATGCCGAGAGCAAACATGTTGCACCAATCGAGCTTCTGGTCGTCGGAGAACACGAAGGCCTGACCATACCCCTGAACAGTTCCTGGAGCCATTGGGTATTTCTGCTTTTCCTCCAGAGGCAGCATGAAGAAACCGTTCGCCGCCTCCTCCATCCTCTCGAGCAAACCCAAATCAATACTGTGATTCACCACCTAGCAGAACAACAAAAATGCTGAGACTATGTATGAACTATCTTTCAAGTGCTAAAGAAGAGAAAAAAAATTATTTCCATCTGTACCTGAAAGAATCCCCACTCCTGGCAGGCAGCTGCGAGCTGTGATATTTCAGCGTTGTTAACATCTTTTGTTCCACGCATGAGCTTAGACAAATCAATGACCGGAACTTCACAAGGCAGAGGCAGAGCGGCAGTCTCTAGAGTCGGCCTCTCGTCCATATCCCGGACGAATCTCGTGGGGATTTTCATAGGCTTGGACCTTCTGAGTTCTTGAACATCGTCTATGTGACCGACCTTGATCGGAGTAATGGGTACCGGAGACATCGAACGGTTATAGAGATGGCAATGAGTTTTGTTCAACTTGGTTTTTTTTTTTTTTTTTTGGAAGCTCTGGGTATGAAGGTCTAAACCACGAAGGGTCTGAATTTATAGATGGAGAGAAATGAAACATGTTCGCACTGTATGGGCTTTGTTCATTCATGGTGTGGGGGACCAATTTGATAGACTTTAGAATAGTCCAGTCAAGTATGTTACATAGCTTTGCTATGATGTCAGTCATAATGCTTGGTTGTCCTCGAACCACGGAACTAAGCAGGCATAATTCCACTAGGATTGCAAGATCAACCAAAAAAGATGTAGGCAAGATTCTCTTTAACTACTATGAATGGTGACCGACCGAGGTTCGTCTTCGTGGCACTGCTCCAACTCCGCCAGGTTCACTGCCCCGACCCTCGACTATACCACAAGACCGTGACCGCAGCCACCACAGCCCCCAGCATAACTAAAGAAACCTGATGTTTTACATAGGAGGAGATTTCGTCACCTTGTCTAACTTCCAATACCATTATAGATGTTCGCTTCGGTTACCTGCCATTTGGCACAAACATCATGTTTGAAACTTTGATTAGGCCTAAGAGGCATAAATGCTGCAGAAGTAATCGGTCTCGCCATAGGACAGGTTCTTCCCAACTCAGACGAGTACGATAACTGCTTGATGGTTTTGGAATTATGCAAAGGCAAAGAGTAGCTTTCGCCAGAAATGACTCATAATCCAAGTCTTGCAGCTTGCAACTATCTGTTCCTTTCCCACATCATGATATTACTCTCCTCCACCTTTGATCCTTTCTTATGACCAATCAATTGTTAGAGAGCGGAGAAAAAGCGACACCACCAATTTGTTTTGGTTTTGGCCAATGCGAAAACATCGGGCAAAAGAGACTGATTCAGTATGCTCGACCTCAGCTCGCTCAGCTGCTTGGACACTGCTGATCTCATGCGTTCCCGAATCAATCGTTTCTTCCCCTTATTTGTTGCTCTCCATGTGTAAAATCATGTGGGACATTAGAACTTTTCTATCCTCAGGCTAGGGAGAAACCTGCTCATCAACCAACAAGGAGCTGTTCTAATGCAGGTCCGGTTCATTATGACAAGACTAACACCATGTGTGAGATAATAGCCACAGCATCATCAATCATTCTTGGTAAGTCCTCATATGTGCCAACTTGCAACATTCTGGCTTCATTTGTCTCGTCTCTGTCTTCTTGTTTTAATCTTTCCCAACGTGTTAAATGAACACAGGATCAAGAATTGAGAGAGTCCACGCCCTCTTGAAAACGGAATCTATCGGTACAACTGAGTGAGTGGCTGGCTTTCCCTTGTCTCTTGTGACAAGACTTTACCTTGTCCTCTTATGAGCGGTGTGATAGAAGGAAGGGCCCTTCTTGAGTTATTAGCAGGTATCTCCATCTCTGTAAGACCAAACCTAGTGTCACTATCATAATTCCAATGGGCGGGTAAGACCGAGCAAACGGAAATTCAGCACAGATGCTTTTGCCTCGAGAAATTTTGCGTTGTTTTCATGTCGTCATAAGAGGTTTCCGATACTAGTTGGCAACCGACTAATCTCTCGCTCGATGTGGCTATCTCATCATCTGACGTGAATCGGACAATTTGCAGGAGCACACAAGTCCGTGTTCCCCACGAGCCAGCGTCCCTAGAGGATGCGTAAGTGCAGCGGTACGAACTTGGACCTTGAGCTAGGACGACGAGTACACACACTTGCTACTCTTTCCATTAAATGTATAGCATAAAGAAGACATGTTGAAAACACAATGATTATGGAATGCAAAAAGTTTTCCTGTATGCATGATGGTGGTAGATTATTTAAAATGCAGTGGGCAGGCGAAGAAATTTTCAGGGGTAAAGACTATAAGTGACATCAGTGAAATTCTTAGCAGTCAAGAAACCATGGAAAATGCTTCTGGCTCCTTTTTCAGACCAGTACAGAGGAACAAAAGAGGTTGTCTTGTAGTGAAGTCATGTATAATTGGACCCTGCTGCACCAATGGGCCTCACTCTGTCTTTTCTATCCTTTTCCTTTTGTCTTTCCCCCACCTTCATCTTGTCTTCTTCCTCCTCTAGCTAAAGGGCGGAATCCATGTCTGCTGTGACCCAATTTGAATGGGGTGCACAGCAATTTTCAGAACATTTGCTGGGCAATCAGGATTCAGAAGTGAAGAGAAAAATTTACAGCATCCCAGCTAAATGACTCTTTGTGTCTCTGTCTCACACGCACCAGTTATAGCTATATGATCTCTGAAGATGGGTTTGGGTGCAACACACCCAAAGTTCTAAAAACTTATTCCGAAAGTGCAATTGAATCATAAAACTTTCGAAAGTACAAACAAGTCCTAAAACTAATCATAAAAATTGCAATCAAGTCCTGAAACTTTCAAGAACGTGTCTTGTCAAATTGGTGAAATCAGGGCCTTCCATTTATTGTTCTTTTTAAAAGTTTTAGGACTTGGTTGCATTTTTCAAACAAATTTTTAGCACTTTGAACACCCTTAATCTGATCATTTTCATTGGCCTCTTTTGGATTCTTGGGGATGGAACACCCCTACCCTCCTTTTTTTTTTTTGTGTGTGGTGGATGATGATGAACTTTGGAGGCTAATGGGCTTTTGTATGATTAACCTAAGTTTATAGGTCCTAATTGTGACCTAACTTTGTGGTCCTCCATCTTTTTGCCTCTTTGTAGCTTTAATGATTCGACCGATCATCTTGTCCAAAAATTACTTTTGAATAGATAAAGAGCTTATTTGATTCGATAAAAGAAGGTCAATGATCCTTTTTCTTTTCCCTTCCTGCTTTTAAGTTGTGATCTCGCAATTTGAGAAAATAAGACAACAACATGACCTGTAGAATGGATAGAGTTCCATGAATTCCTTTATGCGATCCAAATCACGAGTGAAGTATAGTCGATGAAATTGAATAGGTAACGGGTAATTCTGTTAATAAGATAATATTATTAACTTTTTGTATTTGCGGTGGGAATTTTTCAAAGGCGTTCATCAAAGTGTTTTCCTGAAAAGATAAAAAAAATAATAATGATAAGTGTTATTGATGTGAATTTATTTGATTAATTACAATATATATATATATATATATAGAGAGAGAGAGAGAGAGAGAGAGAGAGAGAGTAAGTAAAGTCGGCGAATCGTATTGAACATTTAACGGCGTCGTATGAGTCAAGAAACGACATTTTTGCCGTAACGACGTTATAAAAAGGGCAACGAGTTGACCTTTGTACTTTGGAGGCGTCTTCGCATATGAAGACGACGTCGTTCATGGGGAACCTCCTCTCTGCCCTGAAGAACGCGCGACGTTGGCGCCAAAATCAACTGACAAAGTTCCACAGCAAAACCCTCCACGCTGGGAAACCCCCAGAAAGCAACGATTTTTACTCTGCGTTCTCGATACACACTCGCCTTCTCAAGTCCAGCCTCCTGACCCACACCACCGCCACGAATCACCTCATCAACCGCTACGCGAAACTGCAGGAAATCGAACACGCCCGCCGGTTGTTCGACGAATTGCCCGAGCCGAATGTCGTGTCGTGGACTTCGCTCATGGCCGGGTATATCGGCGTGGGCCGACCCGAGGTGGCTCTTTGGTTATATGGGAGGATGAGGAGAAGTGCAGTGTTGCCTAATGAGTTTGCTCTTACAACTGTGGCCAATGCTTGCTCGGTTCTTGCCGACCTTAGAGTGGGGAGAGGAATTCATGCCCATGTCGAGGTGTTTGGTCTACGTGGTAATGTTGTGGTGTGTTCTTCACTGGTGGACATGTACGGGAAGTGCAATGAAGTTGATGAAGCTAGACGGGTTTTTGACTCGATGTCCAATAAGAATATTGTCTCTTGGACATCGATGATCACGGCATATGCACAGAGCGGAAAAGGGAAAGAGGCGCTTCATCTGTTTTGGGAGTTCGATTATTCCAGATTTGGTTTTCCAAATCATTTCATGCTGGCTAGTGTTGTGAATGCTTGTTCAAGCTCAGGCTCTCTAGTCTCGGGAAGGATCGCTCATGGAGCAGTGATTCGCTATGGCTACGATACTAATGATGTAATTGCGAGTGCATTGATGGATATGTATGCCAAGTGCGGGTATTTCAATTACTGTGAGAAAGTTTTCAGGAGGATAGAAAATCCATCTGTTGTTCCCTACACCTCCATGATTGTGGGTGCTGCAAAGTATGGACTCGGGATGTTGTCCTTAGAACTGTTGGAAGAGATGATTGATAGAGGTGTTAAACCCAATGACGTCACCTTTCTCGGGATACCGCATGCATGTAGCCACTCGGGACTTGTTGATGATGACCTTGCCATCTTGGAGTCCATGGATAAAAAATACGGAATAATCCCAGACGCAAGGCATTATACATGTGTAGTTGATATGCTTGGCCGAATAGGCCGACTTGACAAGGCTTATGAGTTGGCGAAATCTATCCAGGTGAGGCCTGAAGAGGGAGCGCTCTTGTGGGGAACTCTTCTATCAGCAAGTAGGCTTCACGGACAGGTTGAGATTGCCACAGAAGCAAGCAACTGGTTAATAAAGTCGAATCAACAACTATCGGGCTTCGCCGAATTTTCAGCTTAAGAATCGGCGAAGCCCGCGCTAAAGTTGCCTGGTTAGTGCTTCCCTGAGCACCAATAATATGAACAAGTAAAGATACAACATATAATTGTGGCCTCAACCTTTTCTTCATTCCACTGAGGAAAAGCTGCTCCTCCCAACTGGTTGAGCCATCTGGGTGGAAAAGGGGCAAACAAAAAAACCAAATTGATGGAATGGATGAAGTGATTGGAAACGCAAGGAGGCGATGACAACAGCAAACTGAGAAAAGACGAGAAATACACGATGCTGTGAAGAAGATACGATGAAACACAATCGAGGCAGCTGATCTCTATTCAGTTTTGTTACAGCTCCTATGTGATATCAGATCAGTTGGTTTAACTGTAGAAAGCAATTCAAATTCTGCACACGCGCACTATAGGGTGTTAAACACAACTTGAACGGTGCATCGGATTCCTTTTGCTTCCTCTAATCCCATATATCTTTAATCACATTTGTTGAAAAACATAATTGTCATTCACTTCATTATCAGATTACATCATCTATATATATAGTGAACATTAGGGCTCACTAATTATAGAAAAGACTAAACTACCCTTTCAACACTCCCCCTCAAGTTGGGGCATAAACATCAAAGAGTCCCAACTTGTTACACAAAGCAATTACTCTACTTCCCTGTAATGACTTAGTGAAAAGATCAGCAAGTTGATCTTCAGTCCTTGTGTATTGAAGTGTTATGCTCTTGTTTTGAATTTTTTCTCGCACAAAATGACAATCTACTTCAATATGCTTCGTGCGCTCATGAAAAACTGGATTTGAAGCGATATGCATAGCAGATCGGTTATCACAACATAGGATTGAGGGACTTGACGATGATATTCTGAGTTCGGATAATAACATCCTCAACCAAATCAACTCACTAGTCACATGAGCCATGGCGCGATATTCCGCCTCGGCACTTGATCGAGACACCACCTGTTGTTTCTTACTTTTCCAACTCACAAGATTGCCTCCCAAAAATACGCGGTAACCAGAAGTTGATCGCCTATCAAAAGGACAACCAGCCCAATCAGCATCAGAGTAGCCAATAACATCAAGATGTCCATTATTCTTGAACAATATCCCTTTGCCCGGTGCTCCCTTCAAGTATTTAACTATACGTAGTACTGCCTCCCAATGTGTAGTACGAGGAGTACTCATAAATTGACTAACAACACTAACAAAGAAAGATATATCCGGTCGGGTAACAGTTAAATAATTGAGCTTACCCACCAGCCTCCGATACTTACTTGGATTATGAAGTAATTCGCCATGTTCTGCATCAAGCTTCACATTAGGATCCATCGGAGTATTAACAGGTTTCGCTCCAAGAAAGCCAACCTCACTAAGAATATCCAATACATATTTTCGCTGTGATAATGAGATACCATCACGTGAGTAAGCCACCTCAATGCCTAAGAAATATCGCAAATAGCCCATATCTTTTGTGCTAAATTCTGTCCGTAGAAACTGTTTCAATTTTTTTATGCCCACGTAATCACTACCAGTAATGATAATATCATCCACATACACAACTAGCAGAACACACCCAGCAGGGGAAGTAGAGCTAAAAACAGAATGATCTACAGTACAACGTCGCAAACCAAACCGAATAACCGCATCACCGAAACGACCAAACCAGGCACGAGGAGATTGTTTCAACCCATATAATGCCTTGCGCAGGCGACAAACACTGGCAGACTCCCCCTGAGCAACAAATCCCGGGGGTTGCTCCATATATACCTCTTACGCCAAGTCCCCATGAAGAAAAGCATTCTTGACATCAAGTTGGTGAAGAATCCAACCATAATGGACGGCAAGAGAGATGAAAACACGAACGGAAGGTATCTTTGCTACGGGAGAGAATGTATCATCATAATCAACTCCATATGTTTGGGTGTAGCCTTTGGCTACCAAACGTGCCTTGAGACGCTCAACGGTGCCATCTGGTTGAAACTTTAGTGTGAAAATCCAACGGCACCCCACGACTGTTTCCCCAGAGTAAACGATGTAAGTTGCCATGTCCCATTATCCCGTAGCGCCCGCATTTCATCCTCCATAGCCTGTCGCCAACCTGGATGAGCAAGAGCCTCTACAACGGTACTTGGCACAGATACAGTAGATAAAGAAGCAACAAACGAGGAATATGTAGGAGAAAGACAATCATAGGATAAAAATTGAGAAAGAGGGTACCGAGTATGTGTATGACAAGATAATCCACTATAAGGAGTAAATCGAGGATTAGGTTGACCAACACAAGAACGTGTACCTTTGCGCAATGCAATGGGAATGTCAATAGTAGAATCGGGCTCGGCGGCGATCGGAGGATCAGAAGACGGGACATCGACGGGTGGAGAAACATGAATATCCAAAGTAGGCGGCGACCGTACTACCTCACGTTGAACAGACCGGCGTCGTTGATAGGTCTTATCGGCGAACCGAAAAGTAGATGACGATGTTGATGGCTCGAGCACACTTGCTAATGGAATAGGCGGCAGTGGAGCCATAGTCGAAGACGTAACATCTTCCGAAGGAACTACTGTAGAGGAGTAATATGACCGATCCTCGAAAAAGGTTACATCTGCGAGAGACATATAATCGCCGACCGACCGGACTATAACACTTATACCCTTTCCGAGTTCGAGAATACCCAAGAAATACACACTTATCAGCCCGTGGATCGAGCTTATCATGACCAGGAGCAAGACGATGCACAAAACAGACACATCCAAACACACGAAGTGGTAAAGTAAAAAGTGAACTTGTAGGATGGATAGTGGAGAAAGGTATGCCCCCACGAAGCACCGAGGATGGAAGGCGATTTATGAGATAGCATGCTGTAAGAATAGCATGCCCCGAGTATATTTTGGGGAGGTTCATATGAAAAAGGAGGCAACGGGCCACATCTAGAAGATGGCGATTTTTTCGTTCGGCTACCCCATTCTGTTGGGGGGTATAGGGACAAGAAGTCCGATGCAAAATCCCATGAGATATAAGAAATGATTGAAAACCGGAAGAAATAGCCATATATTCTTTTGCATTATCAGAACGCAAACATTTAATAGAAACATGATATTGATTGAGAATTTCAAAGTAGAACATACGGAAACAAGAAAAAACTTCAGTTCGATCTTTTATTAAATATAACCACGTCATTCGGGAATAATCATCCACGAATGTAACAAAATATTTATAACCAGATATGTCACCGACACGACATGGTCCCCAAACATCAGAATGGACCAACTCAAAAGGACTTGACACACGACGCTGGACACGAGAAGGAAATGATAACCGATGGTGTTTGCCAAATTGGCAAGCATCACACCGAATATGACTCATAGATTCCGAAATAGGTGAAAAATGACGAAGAATATCGGTTGGTGGATGACCCATACGACAATGCATCCGGAATAAGTCGGAAGCAGTTTTCTTTTGAGCAGCTGCAGCAATAAGGTCTTTGTTCAGGTAGTAAAGCCCATTGGACTCATGTCCGCCACCAATCATCCGTCCGGTCCTCGGATCCCGAAAGACACAATGAGTGGAAGTAAACGTTACGGAACAGTTCAAATCTCTAGTAAGAGAACTAACAGAGAGCAAGTTATATGGGAAAGCTGGCAAATGGTAAACAGATGAAAGAGTAAGAGAGGGACCCAATGTTGCATTCCCTTGACCGGTGATATGGGATTGTGAACCATCGGCGAGTGTAACGGAACTAGGTGATATAGAAGTAATACCAGACAACAACTTAGAATTACCAATCATATGATTTGTGGCGCCAGAGTCTATGACCCAAGTTGTGGGCGCAGAAGAGAGTAAACAAGTTGGACTACCCGAAGAAGTCTGTACCAAAGTAGCAATAGGAGCAGAGGAATCCACCACCTGGTTGGGACGCACTAAGGATTCGTACTCACCGCGAGTCAGCATAATGGTACTAGGCAACTCTTGTGACCGATCAGCAACCTTCAGACTTGGAGATTCTACTGCTTCAGCATAAGCAGCCCGTGGGCGAAGCTCGGGATGTAGGATATAACAATAAGGCTCGGTATGACCAGCTCGGCGACAATGATTGCAATAACGAGAACTTCCAGCACCCTTACCACTATCTCGGCCACGACCTGGTAAAAAGAGAGACCTACCACGACCTCGAGGACCACGCCCCCGGCCTCCACGACCGCCGCCAGACCGAGAAATCATGGCACTTGCTACAGGTGCTGATGATGATGAGTCGAGCACGCATCGAAGTACTCGAGAAAAAACCTCATCTACTGATGGAAGAGTACCCTGAGAGATAATCTGCTGTCGAAGAGAAGAATGAGTAGGACCAAGCCCCCGAAGAAATAACACAACTCTCATATCCTGTTGGCGCTTAGCCGGCTCTCTAATGTCATCGGTGGCGGGCAAATAAGTATCCAGTTTCTCACAAAGTGTAGTGAACTTAGAATAATAATCAGATGCAGACATGTCTCCAATACGAAGGTCAAATAGTTCCTCCCACACATCACAAACACGGGTCATATTATCACGACCCGAAAACATGAGAGCACATTTGTCCCAAATAGCTTTGGCTGAGGTACAACGCATAAACTGAGGACTAATCTTGGAATCCATGGTATTCCACAACAATGTCCTAATAGCAGCATCGCCAGAACGCCAATCATCCTCCTTTGTTTTATCCATAGGTGGAGATGAAGTCAAATAACTCGGTTGTTTTGTGGCCAAAAGATATGTTTCGACTGCCATAGACCAAGAAGGGTAATTGGTCCCATCGAGCTTAACGGAGGTCAGCTTCAGATTTGTGAGACTAGTATCCGTGTTTCCAGAATTACTAGCCATAGTTCAATAATAATATAAAAGTGAACTTACGAAAATTGGCACCTTGTGCACTAAAGGTAATAATTACCACCAATTACCACCAATGGAAATAACTCATCAGAACATAAACACGAATCAATAGAGGGCATTAACAAATCAACACTGTCTTTTGGCCAAGGGAAGGCGGAACATCAACTGAAGTCTCAAGCCAATACAATAAGGTTCCAACAGATCAAATGCCACGACAAAAGAGACCTTCAAAGGTACTGGACTCCAACAACCTGAGATAAACGCAAAGCAAACCAAGAGGCATGCAGGAACAAGCCCTCCGTCACTGCCTCTCCCTCTTATTATAAACTAAGAGAGATTCAAATTTCAATGCTGAAACTGATGATGAGCCTCCTAAACTAATCTTCACCGCAATTTCTGTTGCAACACAGAATGAAGCACTACCAAAAAAAAGAACTTTCTGGCAACCAAGCAACCGAACACCATAAATGAATAGAAAACCAAAATTAAAGCATCAGTTCGTGATCTCGCACCATTCCAAGCTGGTGGTGGACATGAACACGTGATTCTCCTTGTTGTTGCAATCATTCGACGAAGGAATTCATCGATCCAATAACGGTAACAGTGGCTGCAGCTGTGGATTCACGTCGCCAATTTATAATTCGACGAAGGAATTCATCGATCCAACATGGAGACGGAGAGACGGCCAAGGGCTCGCCTGGTGGAGTCAGACGACGGCGCCAAGCGTCGAGTGACGCTGGATTTGGGCTGCGTCGGGTAACGTCGGGTGACGTTAGGCAACGCCGGTTGCTATGGATCTAGGGTTGGGCGGTGTCGAGCAACGCCGGGTGGCGTCGGGCAACGCCGACCGCTCTGGATCCTCTTTTTTTTTTTTTTTTTTTTTTACTGAAAGCGGAGAAGGGTTTTGGTGACCATAGGCTCTGATACCATGTTGAAAAACATAATTGTCATTCACTTCATTATCAGATTACATCATCTATATATATAGTGAACATTAGGGCTCACTAATTATAGAAAAGACTAAACTACCCTTTCAACAACATTGTTCCATTAAAGTTCGCGTCTTTACTTAGTTGAATCCGGCAATTCTAAATTAGTCAATGATTGTATCCGATATATTCTTGATTTATACTTTTATGCATCAATCACTTGTTTTTTAGCTAATGACCCCCTAGTATTTGAGTCCTGAGTTACTAATGAATATAACGAGTAGTTGCTGCCGTAATCATGTTAGGGTCAGTTGCAGTCAATTTTTTCATCATCCCTGAACTTTTGATGCTAAAATCTGGCTGAACAAAGAGAAATTTCGACTTGAACTTGAACTATGCTAATTGGATGCTGACAGAAAGAGTCTTCACTTGGTGTAAGATTGCAAATTCGACAGCAAATAGAGGCACTTCTTCTGGGTTAATGATGTCAATCTTTTTGACCGGAGAATCGACATTAGCTCCACACGATCATTCTTCGATCACGAAGTGTATAACAGTATTCCCCCCGTCAACTTTCTCGAGGTCTATCATAACTTCATAAGAATCTATGCAGAATCTCCAACTTGGGCATATTCTAATGAAAGATCTCTATGGTTAACTGTAGTTGGCTTGTGTCAGTTTGCTTCTGTTTCTGGTCAGCTTAACTCTTATGCTTAGGTGGGTTCTCATTATTGCAGCCTCTGTATGAGTTTTGCTGTAAACTAGACGAGTACTCGTGCAGCTCAGTTTTCCTTCAGACCATGGTTCATAATGTGATTACCATTGACAATAATGTTTTGTTTCGATGTCTGTGGTATCGTCATCGTTTGATGCTGTTTTCCATATTGGCAATCTGGTAGGCCAAAAAGCAACAGTGGCATTTCGTGTTCTAAATTGTGTTTCTCCCTCAATGCTGCAAGTGGATCAAACCTCAGGGACTCATGAATATGGACAATCTCAAAGGCAAAAGTTGTTTATCATAAGACCCCACTTAGTTTCGGCATTAATGATAGTCACTTTACGAACCGGCAATAACTCCCACTAACGATACTGTCCACAAATGATCACATCTCTTTCTTCCGCTACAAAACACCGTCCAACTAGAGCTGTTGCCTATGTCAAATACAGTGACTAACCTGAAGCAATACAGACACATGGTAATTTACAAGGTACTAGTTTTATGCCTCCTCCAATTATTGGAAACCGTGAGGTGGCGGACTAAGATGGGACTGCTTTCAACTCGAGTTCTCGGTTTGAACCTTAGCGAACTCGAGGGTCTTTTTCCCTTGCAGCTTGTTGGTCACGTAGTGCTTGCTGTACTCACCATGATTGTATCTCCTATACTTGCATGGGTTGCTCCTGTCCACGAATTCCGCCATCGGTCCGAGCTCTACATCATAGCTAGGGCCGTAGAACGTGACGATCGATAGGCGGTCCTTTTCCCTATGAGTCACAGCTCTATGTTCCACACTCTTGTACTTCCCATTCGTTAGGACCTGCATATATGATCTCGGTGAGAAAGACTATCCGGATGCCTAGATCAGGATTACTACGAAAAATGAGGACCGAGTTTCGTACTTCAATTGTGTCGCCGATGTTGATCACAAAAGCATTCGGAATAGGATGGACCGGCACCCATTTATTGTCCTTGAGTATTTGTAGTCCTACCGAGCTACCCTTTCCTTGCTGCAGCACGGTCAGAGCACTTCCATCCGAATGGGGACTCAAACCGAGAACAAGATCAGGCCTCGAACAGGGAGGGTAGTAATTCATCCCGATGACTTGCACGGCTACCCGGAACATCTCTTCAAACACGTTACCTCTCAACCCGAGGCTCGCGGCTATGTATTTCAGCAGACTCTGGCACAGCTTCCTTACTTCCTTAGAGTAAGCCTCCACAATTTCGCTGGAAAATAAGCTTCGACCATCAATATACTCGCAAGCATGGAAGTTTGGACTGACTAACACATCATTACCTAAATTCAGGTGGATTCTTAGGCCATAACTTTGGATCCCGATTGAACTTGGGTTCGATGCTGAGAGAAAACATGTTGCACCAATCGAGCTTCTGGTCTTCGGAGAACACGAAGGCCTGACCATACCCCTGAACAGTTCCTGGAGCCATTGGGTATTTCTGCTTTTCCTCCAGAGGCAGCATGAAGAAATCCTTCGCCGCCTCCTCTATCCTCTCGAGCAAACCCAAATCAATACTGTGATTCACCACCTAGCAGAACAACAAAAATGCTGAGACTATGTATGAACTATCTTTCAAGTGCTAAAGAAGAGAAAAAAAATTATTTCCATCTGTACCTGAAAGAATCCCCACTCCTGGCAGGCAGCTGCGAGCTGTGATATTTCAGCGTTGCTAACATCTTTTGTTCCACGCATGAGCTTTAGACAAATCAATGACCGGAACTTCACAAGGCGAAGGCAGAGCGACAGTCTCTAGAGTCGGCCTCTCGTCCATATCCCGAACGAATCTCGTGGGGATTTTCATAGGCTTGGACCTTCTGAGTTCTTGAACATCGTCTATGTGACCGACCTTGATCGGAGTAATGGGTACCAGAGACATCGAACGGTTATAGAGATGGCAATGAGTTTTGTTCAACTAGTTTTTTTTTTTTTTTGAAGCTCTGGGTACGAAGGTCTAAGCCACGAAGGGTCTGAATTTATAGATGGAGAGAAATGAAACATGTTCGCACTGTATGGGCTTTGTTCATTCATGGTGTGTGGGACCAATTTGATAGACTTTAGAATAGTCCAGTCAAGTATGTTACATAGCTTTGCTATGATGTCAGTCATAATGCTTGGTTGTCCTCGAACCACGGAACTAAGCAGGCATAATTCCACTAGGATTGCGGGATCAACCAAAAAAGATGTAGGCAAGATTCTCTTTAACTACTATGAATGGTGACCGACCGAGGTTCGTCTTCGTGGCACTGCTCCAACTCCGCCGGGTTCACTGCCCCGACCCTTGACTATACCACAAGACCGCGACTGCAGCCACCGCAGCCACCGGCATAACTAAAGAAACCTAATGTTTTACATAGTAGGAGATTTTGCCACCTTGTCTAACTTCCAATACCATCATAGATGTTCGCTTCGGTTACCCGCCATTTGGCACAAACATCATGTTTGAAACTTAGATTAGGCCTAAGAGGCATAAATGCTGCAGAAGTAATCGGTCTCGCCATAGGACAGGTTCTTCCCAACTCAGACGACTACGAAAACTGCTTGATGGTTTTGGAATTATGCAAAGGCAAAGAGTAGCTTTCGGCAGAAATGACTCATAATCCAAGTCTTGCAGCTTGCAACTATCTGTTCCTTTCCCACATCATGATATTACTCTCTGTTGAAGGAGAAAGAACAAACGTATTTTTCATTCATTTTCAAAAGTTACAATCAGTCTCTATTTATATACATCGGGGACCCAATAAGAGATAAGACCTATTTAATAGGTAGTTGGCACCTAACAGATAGATTATATCAAGATGACAATTAATCACTAATTAATAGTTGTAGCTAACTCTAACAGTAATTAATAGCTATGACAGCAATCTCTACACATTCCAACACTCCCCCTCAAGCTAGCTTGAAGATATCTTCCATAGACAGCTTGCTCACAAGGTGGTCAAATTGCCTTCTTTGCAGTCTCTTGGTCAGAATATCAGCAGCCTATTCATCACTTGAAATATACGGCATACAAATCAGCCCGCTATTAAGTTTTTCTTTGATAAAATGTTTATCAACTTCCACATGCTTTGTCCGTTCATGTAATACGAGATTATGAGCAATTGTGATTGCTGCCTTATTATCACAATACACTTTGATTGGTGTAGAACTCGGGATCCATAGTTCATCTAATATATCTTTAATCCACATAACTTCGCAGACACCATGTGCTACCGACCGAAACTCGGTTTCGGCACCGCTTCTTGCCACCACACTCTGCTTTTTACTCTTCCAAGTAACTAAATTTCCACCGACAAATGTGCAATAGCCTGAAGTAGATCTCCTATCCATAACGCTTCTAGCCCAATCTGCATCGGTAAACACTTCAATTTCCAAATGTCCATGTTTCTCAAACATTAAACCCTTACCATGACTTCCCTTTAGGAAGCGTAGAATTCTATATGCAGCTTCAAAATGCCTTGGCCCTGGTGAGTGCATGAATTGGCTCACCATACTTACAGGAAATGCTATGTCGGGTCGAGTATGAGATAAATAAATAAGTCGACCGACAAGCCTTTGATACCTTTCTCGGTCAACCACTTCTTCAGCCTTGGTTGGTTCAAGTTTCAGATTTGGCTCCACGGGTGTCTCCGCCGCTTTACATCCTAATAAACCTGTCTCTTTGAGCAGATCAAGAACATATTTGCGTTGGTTTATGAATATGCCCTTCTTGGATCTCGCAAATTCTATTCCAAGAAAATATTTCAAGACACCCAAATCCTTAACCTCAAACTCCCGAACCAACTTCTCTCGCAAGCTTTCCAACTCAACTTTGTCATCACCAATCAATATTATATCATCAACATAGACAATTAGAATAGCATGCTTACCTTCCTTTGAGTGTTTGTAGAATAGAGTGTGATCCCCTTGACTTTGTTGATAGCCGAACCTTTTAACCACCTTCCCGAACCATTCAAACCACGCTCTTGGAGATTGTTTAAGTCCATACAACGACTTTTTCAATCTGCAGACTTTGCCTTCATTTTCTGCAAAACCTGGTGGCAAGCTCATAAACACTTCCTCCTCCAAGTCACCATTCAAGAACGCATTCTTCACGTCTAATTGGTATAAGGGCCAATCAAAAATAGCAGCCAAAGATAGCAAAATCCGAACAGAATTTATCTTGGCAACAGGAGCAAAAGTCTCTTGATAGTCAATTCCGTAAGTCCGAGTGAATCCCTTTGCCACTAGCCTTGCTTTATATCGCTCAACACTCCCATCGGGTTTACATTTTACAATAAATACCCATTTACAGCCAATAATCTTTTTTCCTTCTAGTGCATCGATCAATTCCCAAGTGTCATTCTTCATAAGTGCTTGCATTTCATCCTCAACGGCCATCTTCCACTTTGGATCCTTCAAAGCTTCCTGGATATTTCTAGGAATGGTTATGTGAGACAGATTTGACACAAACGCTCTATGATGATGAGACAACTTTTGGTATGACACATGTTTTGACACAGGATGTTGAGTACATGATCTAACCCCTTTTCTAAGAGCTATAGGCATATCAAGATTAGAATTTGAGACTAGAATGGAGGGAAAAAAAAGGAGTACTACTAGGATCACCCGATGACGAAGGCAAGGAATCATCTCCCGGGGCTGCAAACAAGTGAGGCTCCAAGACAAAGTTCTTATCTGCAACCTTTTGAAGAGTCTTTCTTCTAGTATAAACCTGAAGATCAGGCTTGTTGATCACACTGTGATCTTGAACTTTTTCTCCCCCTGTCTTTGACAAATCAAGATTCGGCAAAGGTGTTTTCGAAGACTCAAACAAAGGATTGGGAAGGACAGGAGAGTTTGAATGCCACAAAATCTCTTCACTAACTTCAGCATTCTCCCCCTGAAGAGATTTGTTGGAAAAGAACGATTGTAACTCTATGAAGGTGACATCCATAGTGATGTGAGTTTTGCCAATATGTGGATTGTAGCACTTGTAACCTCTTTGGTTAGGTGCATATCCTATAAACACACATTTTTCAGCCCGAGGATCTAATTTAGATCGGCACTGAATTGGAAGGTGGGCAAATGCGGTGCAACCAAACACCCTTAGAGGAACATCGGAATAAATACGAGCCGTGGAGTACTCTTGTTTGAAACAATCTAAGGGAGTAGTGTAGTTCAGTACCCGAGTAGGTAGCCTATTGATTAGATAAGATGATGTTAACACAGCTTCCCCCCATAAGTATTTAGGTACATGCATTGAAAAACAGAGGGCACGGAATACTTCAAGGAGATGGCGATTTTTGCGTTCAGCAATCCATTCTGTTGGGGTGTAATGCGGCAAGTTGACTGGTGAAGGATGCCTTTTTTCTCTCAAAAAACTCCCCAAATGCTTATTATAATATTCAGTACCATTATCGGTACGAAGGATATTAATAGTAGTGCAGAATTGGGCCACAACCATTTGATAAAAAGTTTTGAATAGGGACTCGACTTTAGACTTGGCACTCATCAAGTATGTCCAACATAAACGGGTATGATCATCTATAAAGGTGACAAACCACCGTTTCCCGATTTTTGTTGGCACGGGTGAAGGACCCCAAATATCACTATGGATTAAATAAAATGGTGATGACGCACGATACTGTTTTGGACTATAATGAGTACGATGACTTTTAGAAAAAGGCAATTTTCACAAGTGTAGGGAAGAAACATCCACACATTCGAACAAATGAGGAAACAAATGTTTCAAGTATCCAAAGCTAGGATGGCCTAATCTTTGGTGCCAAACCATAATTTTTTCTTGGACAGAGAAAGAACAGAAAGTTCCATATGCCCGAGCTTTTTTATCAAAGAAAAACTCTTCAAAATAGTAGAGACCATCCCTCATCTTAGCACCGTCAATCGTCTTTCCCGAGATCTGATCCTAAAACTCACAATGGGAAGCAAAAAAGACAACACGACAGTTAGACTCTTTAGAAAGTTTACTAACGGACATTAGGTTACTAGCTAACTTAGGAACATGCAGTACATTATGAAGCGTAATAGAATCGGAAAGTGGAACTAATCCTTTGCCTGCAATAGACGAAAAACTCCCATCGGCATTTCGAATTTTTTGGTTGCCGGGACAAGGAACATAGGATGTGAATAAATATGGAATATTAGTCATATGGTCAGATGCCCTAGAATCAATGATCCAAGGGACAGGTTGCAAACAACAAGAAAGGGCTTTTAGATTTCTACCTTGGTGGGCAATTGAAGCAAGAGGGATTACCCAATGCGGACCCACTTGAAGTAGCTGTATAAGATGGTCTAGTTGCTCTTTGCTGAAAGGAAATGCAGTGGCCTCATTAGCTGTAGGAGGCACACTATGAGATGGCTTATTATTACGGCTGAATGAAGCTAGTCAGCCATGAATCCTCCAACAGGTCTCCCGTGTATGATGGGGTTTGTTGTAGACATCACACCAAATACGCGGTCTCCCATCCGAACTTCGCAAGTTAACAGGGATTTTGCTTACATTTGACTTGGAGACTACTGTTGCAAGCACACGAATCTTCTTGTCTTCAAAGGAAGCCAAGGCTGAACCTTCCAATGATACATCCTTTCCGCCGGTAGCTGCCTTGCCCAGCATTATTCCTCGTCTGCTTTCTTCTCTCCGAACCTCCGAAAAGACCTCTCCAATAGGTAGAAGAGGCTGCTTTCCAAGTATTCTGCTGCGTACCTCATCAAACTCATCTCGAAGACCAGCTAAGAAAGCATAGATACGTTCAGCTTCTACAATTTTCCTGTATTGATTACCATCTTCAGCACACCTCCACTCATAGTCATTAAATAAATCCAGCTCCTGCCACAAATGTGTCAAGGAGTGAAAGTATTTTGTGACAGTTTCCTCTCCTTGCCGCATCTTTCCTAGTTTCAAGGTTAACTCGTAGATTTGAGATTGATTACCCAAATCTGAATACATCTCACACACAGCATTCCAGAGTTCATTAGCAGTATGATAGCCCAAATAGTTCGCACCAATATCTTCTTCCATGAAGTTGGTCAACCACGTTATAATAGTCTAATTCTCCGCATCCCAGACAGCCCAAGAGTGGTCATTTGGAGTAGGTTCTACAATATCTCCAGTCATATAGCCAATCTTTCCTCTGCCTCGTATATACATTCGAACGGATTGAGACCACTGAAAAAAGTTATCTCCATTCATCTTTATGCAAGTGATCCGAATAGCATGAGGTTCGGTGGACTTTGTGAGAAGTGATGAGTGATTAGACCGGGTGATTGATGACTCTTCAGACATGGTGATTGAACGATCAAAGGGAAAGACCAAAAATCACCCGAGGTAAATAGATAAAGGACCTTCGGGAATTGATACCATGTTGAAGGAGAAAGAACAAACGTATTTTTCATTCATTTTCAAAAGTTACAATCAGTCTCTATTTATATACATCAGGAACCCAATAAGAGATAAGACCTATTTAATATGTAGTTGGCACCTAACAGATAGACTATATCAAGATGACAATTAATCACTAATTAATAGCCGTAGCTAACTCTAACAGTAATTAATAGCTATGACAGCTATCTCTACACATTCCAACACACTACATATTCCAACACTCTCCTCCACCTTTGATCCTTTCTTATGACCAATCAATTGTTAGAGAGCGGAGAAAAAGCAACACCACCAATTTCTTTTGGTTTTGGCCAACGCGAAAACATCAGGCAAAAGAGACTGATTCAGTACGCTCGACCTCATCTCGCACAGCTGCTTGGACACTGCTGATCTCATGCATTCCCGAATCAATCGTTTCTTCCCCTTATTTGTTGCTCTCCATGTGTAAAATCATGTGGGACATTAGAACTTTTCTATCCTCAGGCTAGGGAGAAACCTGCTCATCAACCAACAAGGAGCTGTTCTAATGCAGGTCCGGTTCATTATGACAAGACTAACACCATGTGTGAGATCATAGCCACAGCATCATCAATCATTCTTGGTAAGTCCTCATATATGCCAACTTGCAACATTTTGGCTTCATTTGTCTCGTCTCTGTCTTCTTGTTGTAATCTTTCCCAACGTGTTAAATGAACACAGGATCAAGAATTGAGAGAGTCCACGCCCTCCCTGAAAACGGAATCTGTCGGTACAACTGAGTGAGTGGCTGGCTTTCCCTTGTCTCTTGTGACAATACTTTACCTCGTCCTCTTATGAGTGGTGTGATAGAAGGAAGGGCCCTTCTTGAGTAATTAGCAGGTATCTCCATCTCTGTAAGACCAAACCTAGTGTCACTGTCATAATTCCAATGGGCGGGTAAGACCGAGCAAACGGAAATTCAGCACAGATGCTTTTGCCCCGGGAAATTTTGTGTTGTTTTCATGTCGTCATAAGAGGTTTCCGATACCAGTTGGCAACCGACTAATCTCTCGCTCGATGTGGCTATCTCATCATCTGACATGAATCGAACAATTTGCAGGAGCACACAAGTCCGTGTTCCCCACGAGCCAGCGTCCCTAGAGAATGCGTAAGTGCAGCGGTACGAACTTGGACCTTGAGCTAGGACGACGAGTACACACACTTTCTACTATTTCCATTAAATGTATAGCACAAAGAAGACATGTTGAAAACACAATGATTATGGAATGCAAAAAGTTTTCCTGTATGCATGATGGTGGTAGATTATTTAAAATGCAGTGGGCAGGTGAAGAAATTTTTAGGGGCAAGACTATAAGTGACATCAGTGAAATTCTTAGCAGTCAAGAAACCATGGAAAATGCTTCTGGCTCCTTTTTCAGACCAGTACAAAGGAACAAAAGAGGTTGTCTTGTAGTGAAGTCATGTATTATTGGACCCTGCTGCACCAATGGGCCTCACTCTCTCTTTTCTATCCTTTTCCTTTTGTCTTTCCCCCACCTTCATCTTGTCTTCTTCCTCCTCTAGCTAAAGGGTAGAATCCATGGCTGTTGTGACCCAATTTGAATGAGGTGCACAGCAATTTTCAGAACATTTGCTGGGCAATCAGGATTCAGGATGCAGAAGTGAAGAGAAAAATTTACAGCATCCCAGCTAAATGACTCTCTATGTCTCTGTCTCACACGCACCAGTTATAGCTATATGATCTCTGAAGATGGGTTTGGGTGCAGCGCACCCAAAGTCCTAAAAACTTATCCCGAAAGTGCAATTGAGTCATAAAACTTTCGAAAGTGCAAACAAGTCCTAAAACTAATCATAAAAATTGCAATCAAGTCCTGAAACTTTCAAGAACGTGTCTTGTCAAATTAGTGAAATCAAGGCCTTCCATTTATTGTGCTTTTTAAAAATTTTAGGACTCGGTTGCATTTTTCAAACAAATTTTTAGCACTTTGAACACCCTTAATCTGATCATTTTCATTGGCCTCTTTCGGATTCTTGGGGATGGAACACCCCCCACCCTCCCTTTTTTTTTTTTTTTTTTTGTGTGTGCTGTGGATGATGATGAACTTTGGAGGATAATGAGCTTTTGTATGATTAACCTAAGTTTGTAGGTCCTAATTGTGACCTAACTTTGTGGTCCTCCATCTTTTTGCCTCTTTGTAGCTTTAATGATTCGACCGATCATCTTGTCCAAAAATTACTTTTGAATAGAATAAAGAGATTAATTGATTCGATAAAAGAAGGTCAATGATCCTTTTTTATTTTCCCTTCCTGCTTTTAAGTTGTGATCTCGCAATTCGAGAAAATAAGACAACAACACGACCTGTAGAATGGATAGAGTTCCATGAATTCCTTTATGCGATCCAAATCACGAGTGAAGTATAGTCGATGAATCGAATAGGTGACGGGTAATTCTGTTAATACGATAATATTATTAACTTTTTGTATTTGCGGCGGGAATTTTCAAAGGCGTTCATCAAAGTGCTTTCATGAAACGGCGTCGTATGAGTCACGAACGACGTTTTTGCCGTAACGACGTTATAAAAAGGGCAACGAGTTGAACTTTGGACTTTGGAGGCGTCTTCGCATATGAAGAAGACGTCGTTCACAGGGAATCTCCTCTTTGCCCTGAAGAACGCGCGACGTTGGCGCCAAAATCAACTGACAAAGTTCCACAGCAAAACCCTCCACGCTCGGAAACCCCCAGAAAGCAACGATTTTTACTCTGCGTTCTCGATACACACTCGCCTTCTCAAGTCCAGCCTCCTGACCCACACCACCGCCACGAATCACCTCATCAACCGCTACGCGAAACTGCAGGAAATCGAACACGCCCGCCGGTTGTTCGACGAATTGCCCGAGCCGAATGTCGTGTCGTGGACTTCGCTCATGGCCGGGTATATCGGCGTGGGCCGACCCGAGGTGGCTCTTTGGTTATATGGGAGGATGAGGAGAAGTGCAGTGTTGCCTAATGAGTTTACTCTTACAACTGCAGCCAATGCTTGCTCGGTTCTTGCCGACCTTAGAGTGGGGAGAGGAATTCATGCCCATGTCGAGGTGTTTGGTCTACGTGGTAATCTTGTGGTGTGTTCTTCACTGGTGGACATGTACGGGAAGTGCAATGAAGTTGATGAAGCTAGACGGGTTTTTGACTCGATGTCCAATAAGAATATTGTCTCTTGGACATCGATGATCACGGCATATGCACAGAGCGGAAAAGGGAAAGAGGCGCTTCATCTGTTTTGGGAGTTCGATTATTCCAGATTTGGTTTTCCAAATCATTTCATGCTGGCTAGTGTCGTGAATGCTTGTTCAAGCTCAGGCTCTCTAGTCTCGGGAAGGATTGCTCATGGAGCAGTGATTCGCTATGGTTACGATACTAATGATGTAATTGCGAGTGCATTGGTGGATATGTATGCCAAGTGCGGGTATTTCAATTACTGTGAGAAAGTTTTCAGGAGGATAGAAAATCCATCTGTTTTTCCCTACACCTCCATGATTGTGGGTGCTGCAAAGTATGGACTCGGGATGTTGTCCTTAGAACTGTTGGAAGAGATGATTGATAGAGGTGTTAAACCCAATGATGTCACCTTTCTCGGGATACTGCATGCATGCAGCCACTCGGGACTTGTTGATGATGGCCTTGCCATCTTGGAGTCCATGGATAAAAAATACGGAATAATCCCAGACGCAAGGCATTATACATGTGTAGTTGATATGCTTGGCCGAATAGGCCAACTTGACAAGGCTTATGAGTTGGCGAAATCTATCCAGGTGAGGCCTGAAGAGGGAGCGCTCTTGTGGGGAACTCTTCTATCAGCAAGTAGGCTTCACGGACGGGTTGAGATTGCCACAGAAGCAAGCAACTGGTTAATAAAGTCGAATCAACAACTATCTGGTGCATATATTATGCTCTCTAATGCTCATGCAATGGTTGGAGACTGGAAAAATGCTCATGGTCTTAGAGTTCGGATGAAGCATGCAGGGGTTCATAAGGCACGCGGTTGCAGTTGGATCGAGATTAACAATTTAACATACATGTTCTATGCTGGAGATCTACGGTGTCCAAGGCGCAATGAGTTGTTGGGTTTGCTGAAGGAATTGGAGGGAAAGATGAAGTTGAAGGGATATATGGGGGGGATTGAGGGATTAGTGTTTGTGGAAGTGGAAGAGGAGGGTCAAGAGGAAATAGTGAGCTTGCACAGTGAAAGACTGGCTTTAGCTTTTGGCCTGATGAGCACCCCAAAATGGGTTACCATGAGAATAATGAAGAATTTGAGAATATGTGGGGCTTGTCATGAGGCCTTTAAGATCATTAGTGAGATTGTGGAAAGAGAATTCATTGTTAGGGATGTGAATAGATTTCATCATTTTAAAAATGGATCCTGCGCATGCAGGGACTTTTGGTGATGTCTGAATTTGTTTAATTTGTTGCGGATTTCAGGGATTTCCAAAGTAGCAAATGACTGACCTTGAGGGCTTGTTGATAATAGACTGCATGTTGCATACCCATTACACAAGAAACCAAATATTATGGCTCTATATACACAACTTATCAATCTGGTTCTCTATCATAGCATTAGGAAAGTGTCGTATCATCGTGGATGAAGAAGCATGTAATAACGAGAAAGATTTGTACTTAAGGCATCGTAGGTAACCTTCAACTTTCCCAAGACATCCTCATGAGGCGGCTACCTCAATTTCTTGCTCCATAACCAATGTCATAATTGTCGCTCGTGGCTCAGGGATTCACAATCTCGGACAGTAACTTCTGCACGTCGACGAGGCCACCACGTTCGGATGACTGCTGCTGTTTCCAAGTTGAGGAGATAGATGATGATGATCACCTTGGCATGGATTATGAAAAACTGATAATTAAGAATTACCCCCTTCTTAAAGCTCCCCGATTAATTAAACAGAAGCCATTATAGTGTACAAAACACAAGTGCAATTAGCCTTGAAAATAGACACAATTCAAAGGTTTTCGTTGTTTGAAACGTTCCAACTACTTGATATCAAGCCACCAAGGGGGCCTACTTAGCTTTCCTTTTGAGTACAAACATATCTACGGATAAGTCCTTGTGCTTCCTTAGCATAATATAAGCCAGGTCGTTGTTTTCAGTTGTTGCACTTCTCTGATGATCCAAGTTGGAAATCCGTCTTAATATACTTTCAGTATACCAAGCATTATTCTCAATCTCATATACGAAATGAGCAACTTGAAACATATGAGCTGCATAGGTACAGAGATGTATGCAACTTAATCAAGTTTAATTTCTGCAACCACAGAATCTATCCCCTGCTGATGACAAAAGGAACTGCGAAGTCATCCAAGCGACCATGCACATTGATCATTGAGTCACCAGTGACCAAGACAGCAAGTCCAACAAGCATTTAACGGAAATCCATAGAAATAATCTAATGAAAATGCTAGAAATGAACATGCAAGTATATGCAATGGCAAGGTAAGAGAAAGACCCTTCACAATTGAAAGGAGCAGTTCCTTTGCTAAAGGCCAGTTCAACACTACGATTGCGACATGCTAGTACTCGTGCCTGTGTGCATGACTTGCAACAATACCAGAACAGCCATTTCAGGTTGGTTCATCCGGTGAACCACTCGGGGTTGAAATTTGTTCCATGTACAGTTATAGGTAATTTGGTGTGGATAATGTCAAGTAAAAAGTTCTCTTCTTCATTGAAAACATCACGAGAACTGCTAAACGTAATCCTCCTGGCCTAACACCTGCCAGCACCACATGCAATCAAGAGGGAATGGCAAGACGTTGAACATCAGATATAGCCCAGTTTACATAGTCAAATGAATATATCAACAGGCAGAGAGAAAGAAGAGAACGATTTTCAATTAATATCTTGTCATGCAAAATTTGCCATCTAAATACAGTCATGCTGCGTGAACAAGAAGAGAACTCAATCTGACGTAGAGAGGCATTTTCCTGCATAACAATCCGAACCCCAGAGAACAGCTGCTAGTACCACAACTCTATAACCTGCCTCATGGTACCATGATTCCCACCGTCTGCACTTTCTTGCTGATCCATTTGAAGTATGGAAACATGTAAATCAATGCCCGCAGCACATTTTTTTCAGAATCAGAACAATGTGTATGATGTACAGATTATCTGCTGCAAGTGCTAGTGAGTTTTGTCTGCTCAAAAAGTTACACCATTGAACATTTGCCTGGTAATGTATATGACAACTGTTGAAGGACTTGATATCAGATTGCTAGCAACCAAAGCTATCACCAACTTCCGGCGCCATCTTCCAAACACAGTATTCTCAAAAAATTCCATGTTTGTAGACATTTATTCAGGTGGCATGTGTCGATGTCTCATATTAGAACGCATGCATTATAATGAACTAACCGGGGACCATGTGAACACTTCCTCAGATACAGTTGAACCTGCGTGCAACAAGACAAATAATAGGAATTGAAAAACAGTCAAAGAATGTGCACAAAGGTTAAGGATTATATATATAATTCATTGTAAAGAGATGCCCATCCTCTGCGAACATAATTGCTCACTCTGTTTCTTGGAACGACGGACTGAGGCTAGCATCCATTTAAGAGAAACAAAGAGGTTCATTTGTGCCTCATAGTTAAGTAAATAATCGACTGAGGCCACCACCTTCCAAGAACCACAGAGACATCTCTATTCCGCAGAAGACAGCTCTAAGTTTACCTCTGCAGAGATGCTGATGAAGTTGGAAACCACCAGCATACTTCATCCATGCAGGCACGGCAGATCTTACCGTCCCCAAGTGCATTCAAAGAGGACCAATGCAGGTTAAGAATAAAACAACTACACAAACAGAGAGACCATATAAGCATGGAAAAACAAAAGACTAGCAAAAGTCAAATGGATTACACGTCAGAGAACATCTCATGGAAGATGTAGTGTCATCTGGAGGAGATCTGCAGGTTGCTTCCCTTCGGTTGAAAAATTGGATTGCAAGAATAGAAGTGCAAAGCGCTATAACCAACCTACACAGAAGAAGACGTTCAAAACTTGTCTAAAGAAAGGGGAGTAAAAATAGATTAAAGAGGTGCCGCTACATTAAATAAAACTACTTACCTGCAGCTAGAATGACTGGAAAGTCGGAGTTACTAAAGAGAAAAGCTGAAACAGCATCAACATACACAGTTCATTGTCTCCAAGAATTGTATTTGCTATTTCCATCGAACTGCTTTTTAATATGAAACCAAAAATAAACAACAGAACAGCCACCAATTGTCAGAATCTAGTACAAATGGCCAATTTCACAGTGACAGTAGTGAACCTCCTCAAAAAATTTGACTTGGTTTGATCTCAATAATAATTCACCTTTCCTGCTCCCAGTCAGAGGAGCCAAAAACAATAAAGATATGTTACATGATTCTCAATTGTACCGCCAGCAAAGCAAAAAACTCATTCCTCTTATCCCAACCACTGAAACTTAAGGTTGAGAACTGTGCACCTTATCCACGTCTAGAATTTATCTAAACACTAAAATTACATCACAAAATTTCAGATCAATCTCACTTTGTACACATGTACAGAGAGGTGACTCTAGGTGACCTGCCTTCCTGCAGGTTGCCAGGTGCTCATGGCAGCATTTTATCCATCTCAATCCTTGCTCACCAAGGGCAACAAGCACATATGTAAAGAGTCGACTTAATCCCTAGCACCATTGATACCTGACCGGCTTATGGCCTCCCTTGCGAGCTGAACCAGCCGTAATAGTTCATCTATATCCTGGAAGCTGAAGTCAATTACCCTTTTAATGCAAGTTACTTGCTCAATGTTTTGTGCCTCTTCCAGGTTGGCAGTAGCTGCTGCCAAAGCAACCTGTGATTTTCTTGAGGCTTCCATTGCACAATTAACGTCAAATGTCTGCAAAAACACTAGCATGTCACCTATTTATTTCCAACAATGTACCTAAAATTTCATCCCCAAAGGGTGGGATATATATATCACGGAGGGAGAAACCTAGGCTCCATCGGAGATGGACAGAATCATTTACAATCCTAACAATACTCATGGTGATAGATGGGTATACATGATCCACCCAGCAAACTTTGTGACAGCATCCAAAAAGAAGAAAACTAAGAGCATCACAATTCCTTGAATATCCCTCCAATACATGATTGTCATGAAAAGCGCATAGCAGTCTCCGAAAGCAGCCATAACATTTCTTCAGCAACAAAGCATGACTCTAGTATAGAAACTACTCATACTAAATACAACTATGTGCACGCAAAAGGACTGACATCTTCTATTCTAACAACAATGTTAGTTACTTTCTGTACCCAGTGTTAAAATTGGACAACCAACTAACTTCGCAGGAGTCCTAAAAAGCCACAAAAATTCCAAACTAGATAGGGCAGAAGAGAGTGGCTGCAAGTTAGAAAGTAAGACCGATGAAATGCAAGGACTTTTTAGTGAACTTACAAAATCAAGCAGCCGAGCTATAGTGGGACGGTTCCGAGCAGCAACAATGTGATTTCCTACGGCATGTGAAGCAGCACCCTTCAATAAGTTAGGCTTGTCCGGTGCTACTTGATTGTTCAAGTTATCAACATCTGATGCCGAAGATGATGGTGATTCACCTAAAAATAAAAAACAATGAGTATAGAGAGGATTATTACATTCCAATTCCATCTCCTATAATCGCACTAGGGATGGCGAAATGAGAGGTGAGAGGTGGGTGTCGAAAATAGGATTAAATTTGAAATGTTGTAGGCAGGGAGGGGGAAGCACTCCAAGTTTAAACCCATTTTTCCACACCCACCATCCCCCGGTGTTAACATGCAAAGTGTAAGACACGGCAAATGCGGATGAGATATTGAATCCCTTCGAGATGAAATTACCACTACCAACTATAAATCAAATGTCTCAGGGATCCCACTCCACAGAGGGAAGAGCAGCAGTCATTTCTAAATAACATATCTTCCACGAATATGTTATTAGCTTGAATGTTGACAGCATCAAGAAATAACGCGATGGCATGCAACCAGATTTTACTTCCAAATAGAAGCAAAAATAACCACTCAAACTTCAACCAGATTTTGTCCAGACTTCAACCAGATTTTTATTTTTTATTTGACCAAAAAAAAAACACTTCAACTTTTGTCCAGACTTCAAAAAAATCAACTATCAATGCATCTTCAATCATCCCATACGGATAACTAAAGCATATCAAATAAACTACTTGAACTTCTTAGTTTTTAATATTCTCTCCAGTAAGCTAATTTCCTTATAAGACCATGAATAAGACAGCATCAAGATTTGACATTTCCACCTTCCCATCCACTTAAAAGTTAGTGGAGACTAGAATCAAGACAGCAAGTCAAAAGCTTAAAAGAACGCAAGGTAGGAGGTGGCTACAAAAAGAGACAGTAAACACGAGAGTTCTCAGGCTGAATACCTTGAGGAACCATTTGCAGTGTAGCTTGCAACTCATGCCGATCTCGGCTTAAGCTTGAATATTTACAATAGACAACCCTCATGTACGCCACCTCCATGCACTTGTAGGCCAATGCAGCAGCACCCATTTCTTGGCTTTTCTCAAATTCATGAGCACATGATCTGCAAACCGAAAGTTTCAGCAGAAGGCCGAAAAACTCATGCACCATACATAAGAGGACCATCCCATTCTCAACCCTACAACCTGCCCTGATAATTTAAACTAGCGACACACCGCTGAATGTTCCAATCAACCCAGATGAGAAAAGAGGGATTCAAAACAGCTACATCGATGGAATGAATGAAAAAGAGAAAGATGCTCTGTGCAAGCATTTTCTTGGATACTAGCATGACATACAGCAGATTATTAGTAAATAGCGTTTTCTTGGAGGTATTAGCAGATTATGAGTGAAAATTTCCAAAAAGGACTCTTAAGCCCAATTTACATAAGCAATGGAGAGACTAAATGAAATTATATTAGGTATGGTCTGTTTATACACAAACATCAGAAGCGAGGCAGGTCTCACACAATAAAATGTCTCCTAAAGAAAATGCAGACTGGAATAAATCAAGACTTCTGCTATCCTCGAGAGCTCAACATTCACTGCTTTTCACTTCCACTTACTCGCAAAGCTTGGCTGTAGAATTGTACACTTGCATTGGAGTCATTTCACCATGTTTGCTGCCATCACCATTGCAAGTTTCTAGAAGTGAAGCTCCCTGAAGAAACTTCAGGGCAGCCTGGAAGCATGCCTCGTTACTTTCAAAGCCAAATCCAGAGCTCTACAGGAAATAGTAGAACATCTATTAAAGATTCTTCTGACAACAACTAACAGATAGCCATATCTGTTTCTGAAACCTAAAAACTAGATCAGTTATAAACACAACCTTAAGACGATCACCGTAATTTCTAAGATCTTTTGCTTCTTTCAGAACATTAGCAGCAGTCTGAATTGAAAAATTGGCTCTTAATGGACTTGAAGCAACATCTTTGAGCTCATGCTGTTCAGGCGTAGCACACCCAGCACTATTGTACACCCCTTTCTTTTTACCAGCAATCCCCAATTTGCTCAATGGCTTCAATGGACCACTATGGCCAGAAGCATCAGGTGGAGATTCGATGCATACACCTTGCTGCAGTACCTCCGGTAAGGAATCATGAGTAGATATTTGTTGTTTGCCATCATCATCACAACGTATAAATGACATTGACTTCCCACTTCTCATCTCTAACTGCAAGGAATCAGCTTTATTTCGTATCGTAGAATCCTGGACCAGCTTCTGTGGTGGAGAAGCCAATTTGTTAGTCTCATGTTCAGCATTTAACCTCCCATCTGACAAGTCACGCTCATTTTGTTGTTGAAGATCGTCCCTCAAACTGCCATTTGACAGGTTTCCTAAAGATCCCCTCCTGCTAATATGGTTCTTCTCATTCTTCTCAACAGGACATCTATCAATCTGCATTGCTCCATGGTCGACCACCAAGTCATGCCTTTGCTCCTTAGTTTGATAAACAGGCTCCTTCTTTGATGAGAAATCTACGGTCTTTACCTTGTCTCTGTTAAAGTCAGAAGCAGAATCCACATCACTATCCTTAGTTCGCAAAACAGAACTATTCCCTTGCTTCTGGGGAAACAAAGTGCTGCCAGCACACTTCTTGTGCGTCCTGTTCTCATAAGAGCTAGGACTTGAACCATGCTTTTCCATGTGAAACTCACCATTCTGTGAATAATCACATTTTCTATCTAGATGACCAATTCCCAATCCAGCTGTTGGCTTAGCATCATCAGCAAACTTGTAATTAGCACCTCTGTCTCGGTAATCTGCTGTGCCAGACCTTAGAGACTCGGAATTATAGCCCCGTGAAACTTTCTCTTTCTTTATCTTTACGGGAATTCTGTTACCACCACTGGCTTTCTCCTCCCTGCTTTTTCTGGCAGCCTCCATCACTAGAAAATCACAACTTGCAGCATCACCTTTACCTCTAACATCACTTCCTACAGATCTAAACTTCACTGAGCTGGACACCCTCATGGGGGATGAGGAAACAGATTCTACGGGCGAACCTTTCACTTCTTCATTGTTTCCTTTCATCTTCTGAGAACCCGATACTTTTGAAGAGCTAGAAGCCGCAGCAAGTGTAACCAGTTCATGTCTTCCATTGCCTCTTGTCAAATCATGATCAGATTGAAGCTTCTTTCTGGCTTTTTTCCGTTTCTGGTCCTTATCTACTTTGAAATCCTCAGCGCAATCAGCAAAATCACTTCCAAACAAATCTCTCATGACCCTGATTTCGTTTTTGGACTTATTGTTGCCATCGCTGCTACCGGACTCCTTTAGCGCAGTCTCCGATCTTCGCAGCTTCTTTTCATTTCTAAGAATCTCATCACCGATCTCATCAGGTAAAACCTTCAAGTCCTGTGCTAAGTGATGAAATGTCCTATCACAGTTCCCATCATCAATGCTACCGTTAAATTTCCGCTTCCTACGGGAGTTGCTACCATCACCTCTCGAATCTACCGATGCACTACCTGCAGAAACCTGAGGTTGATCTCCAAGAGTCTTTATGGAGACCAATATTCTTTTTCTTGAATCTTGCTTTGCCTCCCTTGGGGAAAAGGATTGAAGATGCTTATTCTTCCTAATATCTGTAGATGATCCTGGAGTCCTTGAGCTAAGATCCATTCTTCCAAGTTCAGCAGCCGGATTTTCTCGCTCGGCAGCATAAATAGATTTATCTGACTTAATTCTTTTAGAGGGTCCGGACTCATATTGATCAGGCATCCTCTTACCCTTCACCTTTATTAGTTTGGCAACCCCTGCACATCATAAATAATAAAAGAAGGGAATGAGTAAATTACATACTTCCACAGAAAAATCCGGAGACCCGTAAAAAACTGCCCCTGTTTACATCAATACCTCCATTTGCACTCTTTTTCTTCAATGTAGGTAACTGTTTCTCCACAACCGTAATGCTTGACTTGCCTGACTGAGGCAAATCACATCTCTTTAATGTTGAATCAGAAGGATGTTCACTCATGTCACTCAAGCTTCTGCTTCTGCCAGGCTCTGAGAACTGGTTCTTCTTGGGGTTGGGAAACTGAACAGTCCCGTTGCCTGATTGCAGAGCATCCTTCAGACTATGTTTAGTCTTTCCTAGACCATCTGTGGCTTGACCACGGAGATTCTGGTTGCTCTTGCCAAGGGATTGATTATTCGTAGAAATGACTGCTGATGCAGATCCATTCAAATGACTTAGAATATCGGGAACTAGAGCATTAAGGGCCCTCGTGGTCTCATCCTCACTAATGTCACAATGATTCATTCCAGGCCTGCAAGATGATAGAAGTTGAACAAAGTACAGGGGAATGAAAGAATTAATTACACCATCGGAAATACTAATTTTTTCATGATTGTCGGCAATCTAAAAGTTGTAAAGAGAACTTACAGCCAGTCGAGCATGCTGCAGACCCACTTCTCAGGTAGGTCGTCAGGTCTCCTACCAAAGGGTAGAAGCCGCCATTTCTGACAAAGATCACAACAAACCCAATCTTCCACATATTGTTGAACCACAGCAGGCTTAGTCTCAACATTGAGTCCATTTTCTGACCCAAGACGTGCAGGACCATCTTTTACTGATACCCCAGATACAGATGTATTTCCACCACTAAATCTATCCTTGGATTTATTCAAGAGAGTATCATGCGCCTCTGGAAGATTGCTTGAGTTGGTTGCCTTCTGCCTTTCGGTGGAAGGCATAGCTAAAGATTCCATATGTTTATCAGCCTGTCCCATATCTATGCTCCCTAGTGGATCTTTTGGAATACCGGAAGACTTAATACTATGCTTTTCTGGCTTTAACTTAAACTTCCTCTTTTTAGCAGGAGAGCTAGCATTACTAGTTCCCTTTTTATCTTGTACTCCAGTACCAACAGCAACCTTTGATCTTTCTGTCAATGGAAGATCAGCTGCCCTGCCATTGCTCTCAAGACCCTTTGACTTTTTCTTCACTCCCATTACTGGCATTTCCTTATGATGAGAAATGTCAGTGTCAGTCTGCTTATCAAATGCAGCATCCCATCTTGCAAGCTCCACAAGCCCAGCCTCAAAATCATCCCTATTTTCACTTAAATGAGGACAACCTTTTGAAAGAACAATTTTTTCACCTTTCCACTCACCAATAACTTTCAATTGACCCGACACCTTGTTTAGGGAGTTTACAGGCCCACATTCTTGCGACTTCTCAGTCAAATTGTTCCTTCCATTCTGCATCTGTACACCAGTCTCCTGGCTAGTAATTGGCTTTGATGATAAATCCTTTACCGAAACCGTCACTGATCTGCCTTTCACCTTATTCTTTTTGTTTACTTGAAGGTTTTCAGATGGATTAGAAGCTGGACTCTCAACGTCGCAACTGTTGCTAGAATCAGCCAAAGGCATCTTTTTGCCTTTGCCACCGAACGTCTGCTTGCCATCTATCATCCCATTCTTCACTTTTTTCTTCACTGATGATGACTTACTGGCGTCAGAATCAACTCCTGCTTCATACCTCTGTCGAATTAAACTTCCGTTCCTGTTGTCCAATATTGTCTTAATCCCCTTAGACAACTCTTTATCAGCCGGAAGGATGACTGAAAGATCCTCTAATATGGCGACATCTTTTCTGCTGCCCGTAGGGGATTGAACAGGTTTACTATCCTCGAAGGATTTTTCCTTTTTTGTCAAGGAAAGCAACTTCTCATGAAGAGGAGATATCAAGCCGACATTAGCAACTGGAAAGGACGTCATGACCTGTCCCAGAAATAAGTGCAACCAAAATAGACAATACATGAGTCCAGAACAATACATCATCCAACAACCCACTTAGATAGATTCAATGAACACCAAAGCAAGAGGAACCTTCACCTGAAGAATGCCAGCAGGAGACACCTCAATAATCTCTCCAGATGATGCTGATAGGTCCTCGCTTTCTCCGGAGCTGCTTTCCGATGATGTAGATGGAGAATTGTCAAGCCCAAGACCGCTGTAAATTGCAGCATTTTTCTGGGCATTCGGATCACAACCCATTTTAAGTCGGACCTTTAGAGTCCGCTGATCAGATTGATTGCCTGGCTTGTTTGAAATATCTTCTTTCATTGAACAGTTAGGAACCAGCTCAGAGCAAATCGCCAAATCTTGCTTCAAAGGATCATTTGGCAGAACCTTTGAATTATGCAAAGTTGGTGCATCAGATGCAGTTCCAGGTTTCCCTAAAGGGGACACAGCCGCATGAGCTTTAAAATGCACACCCTGCATGGAAACAGAATCCATAACACTAGTTAGTGCACTATTTCCCAAGTGAGCACATATGTTCCATCTTCCAACCAAAGATGATGAATTAGGAGCTAATTGTCTCCAAACCTCTGTGGAAAAATGATTTGGTGATTTAGCCATGATCTTATTTCTTGGTGGAGTTGGACGAGACCAGATAGAATGTGAACGCTCGTAGGAAGGTAGAAAAGAGCCATACCCACCAAACTTTGCCCCTGTCAAATTAAATACATGTCACGCCATTACTTTCAGTCATTGACCACTTTTCTGCATCTATTTTGTGATTATAATGATCAACATCACTTACCCAAATTCTCTGCAGTAACCCCACCTTCAAAATCTTTCTGGAAATGACCCAGAACATTTTGAATTTTCTCATCCTTTGGTAAAAAATAGCATTCTCATCAGTTTTGCCAGATGTTAAGAGCAAAATGAAAAGCAAAAATGAAGATGAGAACTCCATAATTTTCTAAAATGACAGGAATTGCGACACGCATCACAAGACATATCCTCTTCATTACAAAAGCTGCATGTCAGAAAAATAAATTGTTTAACAAGTACAGAGTAAGATAAGGCTAGAGCAACTTCACAGTCAACCCAACAGAAGTTCAGTCAAGTTCTCACTTCTTGATTAAGATAGAACTCTCTGGGGAGTCTACTGAGGCTTACAGAAGCGGGTGTATTCATTGTTGTCTCATTCAGGTGGACAAAGTAAACGGCATGATTGTCATTATATGGCCACCGACTGCAAGGACTGTGAAGCCCTCCCAGGCGTGAACAATTTAAAGAACATGATTCCCCTTATATGGCTGCCAAACTGAACTGGCCATAGATATATTCGAACCGTGCATTACAATCCCAGCACTCCGAAGTCTCCACTTCTGGTTTAAATTATGTTCAAGGCTCACTTGTATGTGCATTACAAACTCACAAGAACATCAAAGAAGTATGCAGTTACCGAGATCTCATCCAAAAGAATGTTTCAAGACAGCAATTGCCACAAAAGTTTCTTACAATAGTGATTTATGAAAATTTTTGGCCTTATTTCTTGCTGAAAAGCCTATAATTCGAGAACAACCATGAAGCCCACACAAGAGAATCCAGAGCTCCCACTATCTTGGACACTTTCTACAGTCGACTTTTCCTGTCCATCACTTCGCAAATGATTTTCACTTCCAGCGAAACCAATTCAACTGTACTCTCTGCTTGGCCAAAGTCTCATTTCAAGCGAAAGTTCAGTTTGTCAGATTCCAGTTAAATTAAAAGCCAAACTAATCACACCCTATTGCCAGCCTCCCTTGTTCCTTTAAGACAATCAAAGAACTTTCACCCAATTCCCGGTGACACTTGACTGATCAAGCACAAAACAACACATGATCAACAAATCAACTTCCTCAAAATCTCCACTAACCGAAAAGTCCAGCATCAACCAGAATTCCAATCGAGCCAAAAACCAAACTTTACTCAAGCAGGCACATCAAAAGGCAAAGGGCTCTTACAATGTAAGAGAGGTCAATATCAGCGTCAATGTTGCTGTCCTTGCCGGCGACCCCGGCGTTGTAATAGCAAGCTTCTCCTTCCTCAAGCTCGGTATTGTTCTCATCCATCTCGCACACCAGCTCCCCCAAACCCCGACCCACCCTGAAAGCCAGCTACCCCCAAAACCCTAACCCTAATCCCCCCTCCCTAAAATCCAACATCACTCACACCCTTCCAGACGAAATTCAACCCTCAAAGAAACCGCCAGAACTCGCCACCAATGCCTCCAACGCCCCAATTCGATCGCCCCCCACGCGAAACCCTCATTGAATGTCCGCCAGTAACTCCAATAATTACAAGAGGAAAAAAAAAACCAGTGAAATTATCAGATAGTAGTGGATTGGTCGGAATTCACGGCAGTTACGCAAGGATCGGATGGCCGGAATCCAGGTGCCGATCAGTGCTGAACCGGAATTGGAGAGTGGTCCGAGCAAGCTCGCGATTGCGAGTTCGAAATCCGTTCGAATTTCTTCTCTCTCTCTCTCTCTCTCTCCCTCCCTGGTTTTCGACGGGAACATACAGCACAAGGAGGCGCTGTGCCTATTTTTCTCTTTTGGGCCCAAATTATTATTATTTAATTACCCTTTTTTTTCGTAATAATATTCTTGCATTTATTCCCTTCATTTTCCCTTCTTCTTTTTTTCCTTCTTCTTTTGGGCAGTGAAAAAGGAAGTTTTGATATTTAAATTCGTTTTGTTTTTCGGTTTTAGCTTCGATAAATATTTTCACATGCACGTGCGGGTTCGTGCATGAGTCTCGCTCGAGCACGTGTCTGTCTGTCTAATGCTTCTTCCGCTTCGGGGACGGGGGAGGATGCGTAGGATCGAAGACAGGGCGAGGGAAGTGGCACGTGGTGGTGGAGGAGGGAGGTGAAGTTGGTGGTACCTGCGAACGGCGGGTTTCGGCGGAATTTGGCCTACCTGCTTGGTCATGTATAATATATCATTATATTGTTGTTTAAATAAGTTAAAAGAGTATTGACAAAAAATAAAAAGTTAAAAGAGGTTTTCAAAAAAAAAAAAAGAAAGTTAAAAGAGGTTAACCACCAACTTTTCATACATCTAAAACAAATATTTATCTTTCCGCGAAATGATTAAGCCGTTAAATACTCTAAGTCATAAATGAGATAGATTGGCTGTTAAAACTCATAAATCTCATTGCATTTAAAAATAAATAAAATCCGATCTACTTAAAAGACGATCCTATAGAGATTCTTTTCCTGATATGATAAGATTTTGTACTTGCGCTCATCATCAATATTTTATATCATTTGTGATTGGCTCTATTTAACTATGACTCAATCAGGAGTTTGTGATTGCGAACCCAATGTTAAGAACGGTTACTAAGATGCAAATTATGGGGATAATTGCCAAAAAAATGTCTAGAACGTATTGTATGGATGTTAATGCTTTCTTTTGGTCGGAGGATGTTAATTCATTCCTAAAATTTTTAAATTAATCAAATTAGTTATAAACCTTCTAATGATTTTCCAATATAGTCATTCTGGCCAATTTTAATCGAAAATGACCGACGTAGGCATTGGTCATCTTACATGATTTAACTAGTGCTGAAGTAGATGATTTTTGAAATTTTTTAAAAATTTGGGAATTTTTTTTATTGTTTTTCTTTTCTTGTCCTTCTTTTTTCCCACTATGCGCAGGCTTAAAAAAATGCAAAAATTTTCCACGTCGACATTGGCCATGTCACGTAGGATGGTCAACATCCACGTCGGCGATTTTGGCCAAAATTGATTGAAATGATTATATTAGCAAAATATCAAAAGTTCTAGGACTAAATCGGCCTAAATTTATTTGCAAGAGTAGATTTGGATCTCATTTATATATAGTGGATTCCGATGATGTAAATGAGGAGGGTAGTGCTGAGACATCCCGATTTTGCTCCCTTAATTAATTAAAGGCGATAAATATTTTAGAATTAAATTACGTGACTTAGAATTGACTAATGTCGTGATTTTCAATAATACGCAATATGAGCTCAATTTCTCGGACGAGAAATTATGGGTAATTATCGTATGAAGGGGATACTCTAAAAATGTTACTTTGCCAATTGAGTATGGTTATGGTATGAATTGAATTTTTATTTTTACTAAGCCAATTATATTAAGGAATCAATTAAAAGGACTATAGTATATGTTTAACTTTTAAGGAAAAAAATTATCAAAAGCATAATATATGATATTAGAAAAAATTGAGTATTCTAATAATTCGAGCATGCCACGTGACTAATTATTTGATAATAAAGTTACTAATATTATACTAATTGAATTACTAATTAAATTATAGAGGAAACTATAGTCTAACCTAAGACTTAATGTACATAATGTACATAATTAAACTTATGGGGGCAAAATGGACATTTCATCCCCACAAATCATGGCTGGCCAACCTAGGGGAAATGTGCCAAAATTTAATTAACTAAACTTCATAATTTTACCTCAAGAAGTGGTCATTTTACCACACATGATAGCCAATGAAATCAATGACAATTGGTAACTTACACTCAAGCTCACTCTCTCACCCTTTTTCACCCCCTTGGCCGAATCTCACCCTCTCACTCACTCTAATTTTTCAAAAATCTTACACTCTCAAGTGCTCTCAAGAGGTTTGCAAGAAGGATCAAGGTGATTTCCACTAAAGGTTGAGGGTTGTTTTGCATTCTAAGGCAAGTTCAACATTGTGACACCCAATTTTTAATAGTTCTAAATCAATAGAAATTAGATGAAACGGATTGGAAAGCTGACTCGTGTGGTGAGAGATAGCGAAATCTTAACGTAACTATCAGATTAAATCGGTGGGCTCGAGTAGTGAGCGAAGCTCGAGGAATAAAAGTTTTGGGTATAAAACTATCATGAGAATCTTGTATTTTAAATCAGATGTGCAAGGGGCCAATTAGCTTTTTGGACTAATTTAGAAATTGAAGCGAACATTGGTATTTTAAGCGGCCCAATTGTTTTGGGCCAAGTGGGCCTGCGCTGCCTAGCTCAAGCACATAGGCCGAGTGAGCCGGGTTGCTCGCCCACCGATTCGGGATTGAGGGAGGTAGTAGGCTGATCAGCCCACAAATTTCTTTCTTTCTTCAAGTTTTAGCTGTGAAAAAGGGGAGGCCAAATTCCCATTTTGTACTACTTAGTTGTGGATAAAGTGTCGTGAGTCTTGGCCCACCTGGTGACTCAAATTTGACTCAACCGAAACCCATTTTTTTCTTTTCATTTGCTGCACCTCGTCGTCTTCACCGGAGAACTCCCGACGACGCTTCCTTCTCTTCTTCGGCCTGTGCGCACAACAACTTTTCGGCTCGATTTCAACCAGCAACCACCGGTTTCGGCGCGACCGAGATCTCGGTAAGTCACCTTCCTAACCCGCTCACTAGTTTGCGCAATGGGTGACGATGACGGTGGGCACGTTGGCGGGTGATTCTCGGGTGGCCGACGTCGGACGTCGTGTGTGTCTGCATGTCAAAAGAATCTTGGGTATGTGTTGTTCTTGGAGGACACGAGTACTAGTGTGGTGAGGAAAATGCCGTGAAGTTGGCCCAGTTGTTATTCGGTTGTAGAATATTGAGAGGGAGGAAGTGCGGGTTTGGAGATCAAAGCTGCAATGCATGTTAATTGGTTGGGGTTCTCGGGAATTTTTAAATTATAGATAGAAGGGACTGGGTTACGTAGTCGTAAGCTGCAGGTTGAGGCGAGTATTTTTCTTGCGACAAAATTGGGGACGGTGGATGCCAGGTGCGAAGGAATCTTCGCAAATTGGCTCTGCGGATGCATCTAAATTTGTAGGGGCGTGCGGCTGATGTTTGGTGGAACCGAGAAGTCTGAGTTGGGATGAGAAAAATGGGGAAGAATTGGTCTTTAGTGGGTAGGATACTGTGAGATGGAATGGGACGAGGAAAGTAAGGCAATAAAAAGCACGCCTGTTTGGGAAGGCTTCGAACCACGGGGTTTGAGAAGAAAGTTGGAAATACATTAGATAACTGGGATTGATAGATCATGGTATCTAAGCGCAGAATGCATGATTGGTGTTAGTCCTATTTGTTTTGGTAATCATATTGGGTAGTTTCGAGTGACAATCTCGTAATGCATTATGATAATAAAGTTTGTCGTAGCGGATACAATGAGTATAAAATTATCATGTGGATGCTCGGTATGGTAAAGTTAGATGTGCATCATTCACGTACATATATGAATAAATTATTCCATATTTTATTTCGACCAAAGGTGAGAAGTGGAAGCAAGCTCCAAGCTCGAGCACGTGTTTCCCATGGAGTGTATGAGAGGACCCCGCTGTGTGATCCGAACTAGTCTCTGTGGTGGAAGGAGATTACATCGAAACTAATTAACTAAATTGTTCGAGTCACCGTAGTACTGAGCAAAAACATACCATATGCATCATATCATAATTTCATTCCACCACGAGTAGATACTTATATGCTAATGCATGTAGTGAACTTGTTAGTGAGTGACAAATGGAGGCTCGGTGGAAATTTTGATGATGATCTGTATTGTCGTCGATTGTTCATCATTTTGAGTAAATTAGTTAGTGAGTTAGGAATTCAACTTACTGAGTTTTTCTCACCCCGTTGTCGTTCATTTTTTTAGGTAATGGCTAGTCCGCGGACCATTTTCTACGGGATACCCACGCAAGTCTTTGTGAGCGTGGAGCCCTACGTGTGCCCTAGGCTGCCCGATTTTGATATGGTTCGAGTCATCGTCACCATCCGGGTGAACGGCGGATTAGATGTGGACGGATTTCCACATATTTATGTGGTCGTGTACGGCGTTTTGGAGGATGACCTGGGATTTGTGGGGCCCTTACCCTTTAACTACGTGGTGCCTTAGAAGGCCCTAGTAAAGTAGTGTAGAAAGTTTATGATGTACAGCATGGGCCAAAGTCCTCGTTGATATGTATGAATATCGGGTTGTTATGGGAGTTTTGTCGGGAGTCGCTTTTTCCTACTCTGAGTTCTTTTTGATGACCGGGTAGGGCGACGGGCCACTTTTTGAAAGCCACTTGATGTGTACCTCCCAGGTTATATGTAAACGAACCCAACCGTTGTCGGCATTTTAATAAATAAGTGCCGTGTTTTGGTAACTCAAGCCTGCGTGTATTTATTGAAATTAATTCTATCCGATAGTAACGTGGCGAGCCTGGGACGCCACGCGGGTTCTAACAAACATCGACTTATTATTTAATGATATAATATTGCTAGGCCTGATTATGTGAAGTATAAGATGCCTATATGTGTGTTGTAGATTTCATGCTTATGATGGAGAAATTGATCAAAAGAGTCAATATTACAAGTTGCCCTGTTTTGAGACTATCCTAGACCACTATTTTTACTATTTTCGTACTAATTTTTGTAGATTCCAAATGCGCAAGTCCAAAACATAAAATTTGAAGCCAACATCTTAAACTATAACATATATTATTTTGAGGATTTTTGGAGCTCATATGGTCTTTCAAAAGCCCTCACTTTCATGATTTTAAATTGTTCACAAACTAGGACCACACTGACATTTCGATTTTTCTATTTTCGAGCCGTCATTTGTGGACATTAAATGACTTATGTAGAACCACTTCCGATATCCTAAACTACTACATATATTAAACTAATAATTTTTTTTGAGCATGTGAGACCAACCTTACTATTTTCTATTTCCACTAGTCCGCATGTCCCATTCTCAGGCTGATCCGATCTTTCAAGCTGAACATTTTTGTATCTCTTCTTGTGGATTCGTACGACTTCTGTATAAAACATGAAAGTTGGAGCTAACATCTTAGGCTAAAACATACATTACATTGAGAATTTTTGGAACTCTTTAAGATGGGGTTAAGACCACTATATTAACTGACTGAGTTTTGTTTCTAGGTTTGAAATTTGGTGCCACTTCCACGAATTTACAGGAAAAATAAAAAAAGATCTAACTCGGTTCTAGTCACAAGAGTTGTAGATCTGGGTCTAAACTACAACATACTTAATTTGGTGATTTTTTAAATTAGTTTACTTGGTTGAAAGTGCAAAATTCTTTCAGTATGTAAAACTGTCTCTAGATGTGTCATTCATGAAAATTGGGTAAAACCATTTAATCTATGGGTTGAATGCTCACGAGCTTCAAACAAAAATCGATCCTTACTGAATGAATTACTACTCTGTGAAAGTTGGAAATTTTATGATTTTAATTAGTATATTAGTCACAGTGGTTAATCGAGCCTAAATCTGCCTTGACTTCAGTTTTTGGATAAAGAAAATTGTCATACGAGAAAATGTTCCATAAATGACGAATGGTGATACATTGAGTAAATGGCACATAACATGATAATGTGATATATTTTTTAAATACATGTGTACATTGAAAATGGAGTAAAAAGTTGCTAAAAAATTCCCATCGGATAGCGTGCCGATAGAGCCCTAGGTGCTTGGGAAGCCCCCGCAGTACGATCCGGATTATCCCCGCTATGTGATCGAGGAAGCCTTCGAAGTTGGAGATGCCCAAGTGCAAAAAACTTGGTAGTGCCATGCGCGGATGTCAAGAAGGAATCAATGAGTTCTTGGCAAGAAAGACTGTGAAATGAGATATGAATTATGGTTAAAGTTGAGATAAATGCATATCTGCATATTAACAAGTGCATGGCATATTCATCTGTGTGTATTTCATTCCCGTTACAATTGTCTGTCTGGATTGAATTAATATTATGCGTCGAGTTAAAAAATAAAAATAAAAGGAGCGCTATTTAACACCGCCAACTCTTTGGCGTGGTGGTATGGGAATGAAAAAGGTCCGAAGATGACCAATGATCGAATCCCGAAAGTTGCTGTTGAATGTTAATAAATAAAAACTTTTGTCCAAATTAAATAAATATTTTATTAATTACCAATTATGCTTCTTTTGATAAAACCCACTAAAAATACATGTCTTTGGATAAATTGGTGTCATGCGATATTTAAATCATGCTTTGTAATATTTAGATATTTTTCTTGCTGAGCAATAGCTCATTCTTGCTAAAGTTTTCGTACCACTAGCTATGGATCTCCCACCACAGCATTATTATGGAGCGCCCGTCGGTTTCGAGTCATGGATTGAGGATGTTCTATTTTCCTAGTCCGAGTTAGTATTTGTGAAGCGGACGTCAATAGTGTAGGTTTATGCGGGGCATGCAATCCTAGTCCCCTTTAGATTTATCGCCTAGTACGTTAGACAAGGCAATCGTATAATGGGTACTCTACGCATATTGATGATGGGGGTAACAGTAATGATGATGGTAGAGCCGACATGGACGATAAGGACGATGAGCTTGAGGAGGAGAGCGATCTAGACGTAGTATAGGACTAGGCAACCGTTGGGGTCAGAATCGCTCTCGTGTGGCTATTTGTTTAGTGTTTGTTTGTGTTGTGTTCCGTTATCGGTTGTGATGTGGTAATTGTAACGGCCTAGTGTGAACCTATCATATGTCAATTGTTTTTAATTAAGACCTTTGCTTTAATATGAGCTTCTCTTCTGCTTGCGTTATTTAATCGAAAAAATAATAATAATTTAAACTAAATTGCGCTATATGATTATCACAAATGCTTCAAATGACGACGCATCATTTGATATTGCACGTTTATATGATCAAATATCTATAAGTTTATGAAATGTTTAAGGATGTTATCAATTTTTTAGGATAATTAATTTCTTTTTTCGGACTTATGTCACCACGTTTACTATAATGACTTATTCTTTTTTTTTAATTATGAAACAAGACAGTTTGGAGGTGAATTTTTTTCCATTTGAATTCTTTTAGCAAAAAAAAGAAATTTTTATTTATAGATTTATTAATAAATATCTTTAACGTTGTTGTCAATATTTAAATTAAAAAAATTATGTACGTTTTTTTCAATCTTAAACCAATTAAGAATTAAAATGCTTAAATTAATTACGCAAAGGGACTTTCCAAATATATTTCTACCAAAAAGCTTTTCTCTCGAAATTGGTTTTCAAAGTGGAGTTTACTAAAGAGTATATGCATTTCCCCAAAACCCTTTAAGCTAAATTACTTTGCATTTTCCCAAGGCCCCTTGGAAAAGCTGAGCCAAACACATTCTTAGTCCTCAGATTCCCGTTCAAACCCCTATTCTTTTTTATTTTTATTTTTTCACTCTCTTAAGTGGTACTTTTAATGTTTTATTTTTTTTAATTAAATCTATTGTGATGTCCGAGATTTCACCAAAATAAAATATTGGGTTAATACCACCAAAAATCTCAAACTTGTATACTTGTGACAAATTTACCCCAAACTATTTTTGTGTCCATTAAAAATCCTAAATTGGTACACCTTTGACAAATTTATCCCAAACTGGTAAAGTTACGAGACATTTATCTTCCGTTAGTTTCCGTTAAATTTTACCGTCAAATTGCTAAGTTGGATGACACGTGGCAATTGTCGGGTGTACACATTACCCTCTGTTTATTATAAGTGTATCAATTTTGGGTTTTTTGTGATATTGACTCAATTTAACGAAAACTAACAGAGGGTAAATTTGTCACATATATACCAGTTTGAGATTTTTTGTGGTAAAAAATAATTAGTTTGGGGTAAATTTATCATAATTGTACTTGTTTAGGGTTTTTGATGGTCAAAAATATAGTTTGGGGTAAATTTATCGTAAGTACACTAGTTTGGGATTTTTCGTGATATTAACCATAAAATGTAGGACATAACAATTCCCTGCATTTCTTATTATATTCCATTTTATTATCCTAGAACCCCAAACTAATTATTTTTTATCGCAAAAAATCCCAAACTAATAGACATGTGACAAATTTACCCTCTGTTAGTTTTCATTAAAAAATATATTTTGGGATGAATTTGTCATAAGTGTACCAATTTGGAGTTTTTTATGATTAAAAAATGATTTTGGGTAAATTTGTTACAAATGTACCAATTTGAAATTTTTCGTGGTATTAACCATAAAATATAGAACATAACAATTCCCTACATTTCTTATTATATTCCATTTTATTATCTCGGAGACCAAATACAACTATACATGAGAAAATAAAGATAACATAAGACAAGTCAACTTAAGATTGATGATTCATTTTCGTATATTGTGAAACTCTCATGAATTTTGCACATTACTATTTTCACAATGAAAAATAACCCTCTCACCTAAAAGTTTGTCGGTGGCATGAGAATGGGAATTGGTACACAGGTGGTTACACTTAGATTATATATAAATCCAACTTCCAAATTTGATATACTAAGATACTCTTATTTTCAATTTTCAACATAATAATGTTTAAAAAGTAAATTAGATACAACTAATGAAAAATTGTCGCGACCTAAAAAAAATAGACGAGTTAATTTTCGGGCTAATGGATTATCGGGTTAATTAATTAACTAACCTAACTCGGACTCTCCCAAGTCCATACCAAATCGCAACTTAAGGTTCAAATAATTAACATGCAATGTGATTTGAATTTGGAGTCGCCACTAATCATTTTCGGTAGGTTGATTAGAAACCTAAATAAAATAGCGGGAGAAAACTATCTTATTTCCGCGAACCGGAGATTTTGAATTCGGGGATTTGGTTACGTCAGATTTTTCTAACGCCCTTTCGGTACCATTTTCATGAAAAATATTTGATTTGGCAATTTTGATGGATTTTACTTGAAATTCAAAGATGCAATTTTTTTGGTTTTTTCTTCTTTTTTATGGGGATGTAAAACATTGAACTTTGTACAATATACGCCATGGGTGATTTAGAAAGAAAGAAAACGCAGCCAATCACGAGTATTTACAAAAATAAATTAACATGTAATAATGCTAAAATTTGGAACACGTGACATGTCTAAAATAAACAGACAAATGTTCAAACCAAACGATTACATTTTTGTAGATCGAGATGGAAATGATTACCTTCTATTACACAAAATCTTACTCACATACACGTTATAGTTCCCTTCAAGATCTCGGAGTTGGAAGAACGCGGCTGTCGTCGAAAATGGCAAGCAATGGCGTTGTTGGGTGGCGAGAGGCGAAATATGTGTCGGGACTCGTCGAAGATGATGCTCGACTAAAACTCTTTTTTTCACTCTCGAATTTTCTCTTCTGATTTTTCTCGAGAACTCTCTTTTTCCTCTCTAAAAATTCCTCTCAAAAACTCTCTCAAAACTCTCTCAATTCTCTTCCACTCCCCCCAAAAACTCTCTACATTCTCTATCACCAAAATTCTCTTCCACTTTCCCTAAGAGCTCTCCCTCTTTTATAGCCAAATTTCTCCACCCTTCATTCTTCATCTTCATTTCTTCACCTTCCATTTTCATCTTCCCTTCTTCATCTTCATTTCTTCACCTTCCATTTTCATCTTCCCTTCTTCATCTTCATTTCTTCACCTTCCATTTTCATCTTCCCTTCATCACCTTCCCTTCATCATCTTCCCTTCTTCATCTTCCCTTCTTCATCTTCTTTTGGTATTTGCAATACGGTCCACCGAAGTTCCAAGTATTTGCAATGCGGTCCCCGAAATTTTAAGTATTTGCAATACAGTCCCTGAAGTTTCAAATCTTCTCGGTGTATTTTTCCATCCCGTGCCTAGTCTAGACGCATGCTAAATTAAGTGTTCCGCTTGCCCAATTATATGCCAATGCAATGTACGCTAAAAATAAATATGTGAGATGATTTTTTTATAATTGTTATGCAAAAAATCGATTAGTCAAAATTTAGGCGTCAACAGCTGCCCCTCTTTGAGTGGAGGCTCGTAGAGGTTCCGCTCAAAGACAAAATTGAATCCTAAATTTTGACAGTGCAAATTATGGATGAATTTCTTGGCGGGAGTTTTAATCCCATTTTTTTTAATGTAATGAAGTGATGCATGATATGCAAGACCGTAAATAACATGTGTCATAATTTCCCTTTTTCATGTTAGAGAAACTCGCACATGGATCGCATACAAGAATACCTGTTTTACCAAATTTCTCGTAAGCTACCGGGTTCTCTTAATTTCCAAGCTTCTTTTTGCGACGCAAGGATTTTAAGGTATTTGGCCTATCTCGTTATCGGAGACTTTTCCCTAATGCAAGACAGCAGCAAGATATGTGTGTCGTTTGAGATCACAAGAGCTACGTCGTTGTGAGTCGAAAGAAGTGGGATCAAGTTCACAAGAGCTACGTCGTTGTGAGTTGATTAAATGTCGAAATCGCCGGTGCATATGTCTTCACGATTCGATAAAGGGGGAACCAAAATCATAAGAGCTACGTCGTTATGATTTGGTTTGGATCAAAAATATGGGTTCTTATGTCTTCATGATTTGATAAAGGAGCCGAAAATCATAAGAGCTATGTCATTATGAGCCGACTAAAGGTCAAGATCACCGGTGCATACGTCTTCGTGATTCGATACTGAAATCATAAGAGCTACGTCGTTATGATTTGAAGAGATGTCAAGATCGCCGAGTGCATATGTCTTCACGTCCCGAGATTGAAACCATAAGAGCTACGTCGTTATGATTTGATAAGATGTCAAGATCGCCAGTGCATATGTCTACACGACTTGACAGGAGAGGCATATTGCCCGAATTGAACAATATTTGATAGGAGCACCATCGAATGGAATTGATAAGTACAAAAGGGGCATATTGCCCGAATTGAATCATAACAACTATCATGAGAAGAGTTGTTAATTTGAAAAGGGGTTCAGAAAACTTACCCGGGTTCTCCAAACGATTAATCAAGGAACGAAGCGTATTGTCGTATCGTACCTGGTAGGCATTTGCCAAAGAAAACTTGCACATTCAATAATCCTTGGATGAATTTCGAGACCTTGGGAGGGAACTCGAACATCGGGAATGTATTACCTATCATAGAATGTCGAGGTAACACACACAAACATATTCAACAATGAGTATAATGCAATCACTCATACTATGGTTCATGCATAACCATTCTGTCAAGTTTGCATTACCAATTTTGTTCGGGGAGGTTCTCACATTACGAATACCTCGAATGTGAGCTGAATGGGGGACTTCGGTCCGAAAGGGCTTTCTCTCACTCTCGAGAAAAGCTATTTATCCTGTCTGCAGGGATTCAAGAGAAATCACTCAATCTTTCCATCATCGCATTCGATAAGGATCCAAGTAATCTCGCAATTGATACGACCGAGTCGATCTGGAGGTCTTGATTAGGACCGTAATGAGAGCTAGGTCAAAGGTTTACAAAGGGGACTCCAGTTGAGTCAAGGTCATTGAAATGAATTTCTTCATCATTTGCTCCGGATTTACAAGTCAAGAATCCCGCAAAATGAGAGAGAAATAATCTTGCTCGAACTTCTTCGAGTGATGCTTAAAATCATTTAACTCTACGTTAGCTCAAGTGCCCTAATCGGAAGAGACTTTGGAGGGTTATAACGTAGGCTAGGATTGGAGACCGAGGAACGAAAAGGCTCGTTTTGGCTCAGAAATTAAATGAGAAGGGGCTTGACGTTGGTGATCATCGCCGACTAGTCACCGATCTTGGTCTTCCGGAAATGTCTTCGAAAGAATACCATCATTGAATGAGGGATGGTAGTTTTCTACTGAAAATTGCACTTTACAAACCGATTTCTTGGGGAGTCTTCTTCACAACAAGTGTCTGTCAAGGATTTGCAAAAGACACAATGCAAACATGTACATGGAATTTACAACTTAACATGCAAAAATGTACATTCAAAATTCAGAAGTACTTTACAAATGAATGTGCATTGACCTTACTTTTGGTAGGCACTTTGCTTTTCTTATGCTTGAAATTTTCATATGAGATCGGCCTTTGCTTTTCTTACTCCCGACTCTCATTTTTCTTTTTTTCTTTTTTTCTTCTTTTTTTCGAGAAAAGATTTCTTTTCCTTTTTCTTTGAGAGCCCTTCGACATCTCTTTATTTTGCTTTTTTTTTTTTTTTTTGTTTTTTTGGTTTTTTTTTTTTTTAGAGCGGGCCCTTCTCCTTTAAGCTGAGTTTGCCTCTCCTTTTTTTTACAATCCCATGACTTTGAACCAGGAATTACAACAAGCATAATGATCATTCGGGAATTCTCTGTTGACTCGACCATCTCCAATTCTAGTCCTTGGAAAAATGCTATCTTCGCCTTTGGAATGAGCAAATGATCACCAACAGGGGTTTAAGAAATGAATTTGCGGGCTCAAGTGGGCTATGCAAAGAATGAAGTGTATAGGATAGAGAAGTGAATGCTCTTCATCATCCTAAGGCACTTGAATTAAAATTCGAGTATAAATGCAAAGAAACACCCGCAGATTAATGTTAGTTCGAGCAAGAAAATTTCTAACCATTTACCTCGTGTTGTTGTTAGAATTAACTCGTCGGGACCCCGATGTAGGGTGGTTCTTGACGGGGTAAAGAAATGAAACCACCGCTCAAAAGGGGTAATCAATGGATCACCCGTAGTGTTTGGGATAGAGAACTCGAATGCTTCGTCATTTCGGCTATCGTACCTTTTGCGAGAAAACCTTTTACCTTGTGAAATGCGGAACTTAGCCACCGTTCAACTCTCTTGAAAAAATGGGACGTGTTTGGGAAAGGATTGCCTTTCATCATCCCGCCCGCTCCCATTCCATACATTCGATGTATCTTATGTAGTTCATGTTCCTTATTTAGAGTTGGTAAATTAAACATGAGGAACAGTCATGCGCAAACTATGCAATGTATGAGTGTTTTTGAGCATATAAAATGCAAGAACTTTTTATCTTGGTGGACAGAATTCGCAAGCACATAAGAAACTTCTTAGGGGCGTGGATTGGGAGTTGCCCCTGCTCATGCAAATGAGTTGCAAAACTTCATTATCCGGTTTGAGACATGAGATTGTCAAAGGCTCCAGGAATTTCTTATTTCATTAATTTTTCAGGGAGAATGGATACTTCCCTATCCGGAAAGGCAGTGACCCCCGTAAAAATCAAAAGGGAGAGCGTCAATGTACGTTCTCATGTTCTAAACGAGTTGAAACGATACCGCTTTACCCTTGTACGACTTTCTTGTGAACTTTGAATTGAAAAGATCAACTCATCTGGATCGGATTGTATGTTCGGGATGTTATCTCTCCGGTTTTGTAACCATCTGGGCCGAGCTTCAATCGGCACCGAATCGCGAAGCAAAAAATGTTTTTATTAATCTTTGTACATTGATACCAAATCCCGGGATCGAACCCGGGATGCCTCGGACCACTGTCATTCCCCCAACCACTAAGCCGTGGTGTTGGTGATTTTCAACTTGTCATTGACATTCATCGGGATCCGATTGTACCCGGAGAAACCGTCCATGAATGAGAACAATTCAAACCCCGCAGCACCGAATACGCCCATCCTTCTTTATGACTGGGACTATATTGGCAACCAATCAGAATATTCTGTAGTCTCAAGGAATCCGACGTCAAGCACCTTCATGACTTCCTCTTTGATATTCTGGACCAATTCTGGTCCGGCCCTCCTTGACTTTTGCACCACCGGCTTAGCCGAAAGATCCGTCGGCAAACAATGTTCGACAATGGAACGGTCAAGACCGGGCATATCTGCATAGGACCAAGCGAAAATGTCCCGGTAATCCTTCAGGAGCTTAGTCAAGCGCTCGCTCATCTCTTTGGAAAGGTTTGCCCCGATCTTAACATCTTTAGAGTTTTCCGCATTGCCTAGGTCGACCGAGACAGTTTGTTCACCGGTCAAGGGCTTGATCTCCTCATGTCGTTCGAAATCCCGACGAATTTCCTCATAATCTGGACTGGACTCATCTAGGTCGTATACTTCTAAATCCACTAGGTTTCCCTCCTCATGTATCCCCCTTTCTTCATGCCGTTCTCAATTTCTTCAGCCATCGCGATGAGATAGCTGAATGACGTGGCAGCAGATCCCAAAATTCGAGTTCTCATAACTGGTGGCGGGGTGGAAACAAACAATTTCATGAGTTCCCTTTCGGGAGGGACTGGTTTCAAATGAGATGCCTCGTTCCTCCACCTGGTGGCATACTGCTTGATTGTTTCTCCTTTTTTCATCTCAAGCTGCTCAAAGTCTTCTCTGATGGTGAGCACATCCAAGTTAAAGCTAAAATGTTTGATGAAAGCATTAGCTGCCTTCTCCCAATCATCCATCCGGTAGATCTCGTAGTCAGTATACCATCTCATGGCAACTTCTTTTAAACTAGCCTGGAAGGTCTCGAACCATTAAGGGACCGTTGGTCGCATGCTTATTCATTCTTGCCTGGTACATCCGGACGTGCCGAACCGGGGTTGGAAGTTCCATCATACTTCTCAAAGTCGGGCATCTTGAACTTCTCCGGCACCGTGACCTTTGAAAAGACAGACAGGTCAATCTGGGGTTGGAAGTTCCATCATACTTCCCATTTGGGCCAACAGTTTGACCGTATCATCATTCAACCCGGGGGCCACAGGGTTGGCTTGAGGGATTGGGACTACGGGCGGCGTGCTCGAGTTCACGCCCGTGATGATCACATCCTCTAGCGGCATTGTCGGATAGGGAGTAGCTTCTAGGGCTTTACCGACGTTGTCCGTAGGAGGAATTAGAGCGAGAATAGTTAGCGGCGGGCTGGCGGCGGATGATTGAAGTTTGGCGGTGAAGGCGGCCATCATTTCTTCCATCTTTCGGGACATCATCCTTTCAAAGCGCTCACTCAATGAGCCAAGTTTCTCGTCTAGGGCAGCACTAACGGCAGCGTTAATGTCGGCCATCCTCTTTGCGACCGATCGAGTAATATGTGGAGGATTCGTGATAAATTACCTGTACGCAGTAACAAACCCAAAATGAGTACGGGGAGCAAGAATAGCGAGCCGGCCCATGGCGTCCCTCTAGACTCAAACGAACAAAGTGATTATGACCAAAGGATTGAAACATGTAATTTTCAGTTTGTCCGCTTTTACGAAAAAATTCGTATTAATTCGCACGTTGATCAAAACATGTCCAAATTTTACGAGCTTATAATTGAGAAGATGATGAACAACTTTTATGTTGGCCAATCGGACTAGAAATGCACAGATCAAATCAGTTTAATGTGTTTTTCCAAAAAAAATCACATTCAGAAAACTGTTATAACCGCAGGTAGTTGAAAAAACGAAAGGCCATCTTAAATTATGAATTTAATTCTGAAATTTTGCAAGATATTAGTTGAAACATAGGTCTACAACTTTCGTGTTTGGCACTTACTCAAAGCTCGATCGTAAAATTTAGTAAAAATCGCACAACAGGAATAAGCCAAATCGGAATTGAGGACAACTAATGAAATTGTAAAAGCTACGGAAGCAAAGTGTGAAATTGGAAATAAGACAATGAAACTTCTAAACAATCAACCTAAACCATGGACCGGCCAAAAATAAAAATGAGATAACAGGGTACAAGAAACAAGAATTTACCTCTCATACGAAGAAAATGTCAATCACAAAGACATGCGCATGAATCGTGAGTTTAAATCTTATTCTATCTATCCAAAAGGCTTTTGCAAAGTGAAATGATGAACGAAACGACATGTCACAGCCTCGCGCACAGTCATCATGACTAGTCGCAACCTCGCGTACAATAGTCATGACTAGTCGGGTCCAATCACTTCGGCTTGGTTCGGTCGACAAGGGCAATTCTCATGCATCGTAGCCTCACGTGCATAAGAACGACCCTTGAGCCATTTTTTTTAAAAAAAATTTCGGGATCCAGATGGGATAACCTTTAGCGAAGCCTTACCGCCAAGGTTAAAGGACCATCTAAATACCATCTTAAAACTATTAGTGTGACCCGGGTTCGGTCACGGGTTGTGTGCAGTGTAGTGCAAAGACGATAAATCATGCACAACAATTAAAGGCAAACACCGCTTCAATGATTCAAAAGTTAAATCACAATTCCAATTCACCAAGCCCGCAAAACAAAGGGTTAGCCAATCACTCCTCTCCTTATAACTCCCAATCTGCAAAAACATTTAACACCTAAGAATGAGAATTCAACCAAAGTTTACCAAATCAAGTGATTTCTTTTTCATGAAATTATCCGGCCTAAGTCCTCTTTAGATCCCCAGTGGAGTCGCCAAGCTGTCGCGACCTAAAAAAAATAGACGAGTTAATTTTCGGGCTAATGGATTATCAGGTTAATTAATTAACTAACCTAACTCGGACTCTCCCAAGTCCATACCAAATCGCAACTTAAGGTTCAAATAATTAACATGCAATGTGATTTGAATTTGGAGTCGCCACTAATCATTTTCGGTAGGTTGATTAGAAACCTAAATAAAATAGCGGGAGAAAACTATCTTATTTCCGCGAACCGGAGATTTTGAATTCGGGGGATTTGGTTACGTCGATTTCTCTAACGCCCTTTCGGTACCATTTTCATGAAAAATATTTGATTTGGCAATTTTGATGGATTTTACTTGAAATTCAAAGATGCAATTTTTTTGGTTTTTTCTTCTTTTTTATGGGGATGTAAAACATTGAACTTTGTACAATATACACCATGGGTGATTTAGAAAGAAAGAAAACGCAGCCAATCACGAGTATTTACAAAAATAAATTAACATGTAATAATGCTAAAATTTGGAACACGTGACATGTCTAAAATAAACAGACAAATGTTCAAACCAAACGATTACATTTTTGTAGATCGAGATGGAAATGATTACCTTCTATTACACAAAATCTTACTCACATACACGTTATAGTTCCCTTCAAGATCTCGGAGTTGGAAGAACGCGGCTGTCGTCGAAAATGGCAAGCAATGGCGTTGTTGGGTGGCGAGAGGCGAAATATGTGTCGGGACTCGTCGAAGATGATGCTCGACTAAAACTCTTTTTTTCACTCTCGAATTTTCTCTTCTGATTTTTCTCGAGAACTCTCTTTTTCCTCTCTAAAAATTCCTCTCAAAAACTCTCTCAAAACTCTCTCAATTCTCTTCCACTCCCCCCAAAAACTCTCTACATTCTCTATCACCAAAATTCTCTTCCACTTTCCCTAAGAGCTCTCCCTCTTTTATAGCCAAATTTCTCCACCCTTCATTCTTCATCTTCATTTCTTCACCTTCCATTTTCATCTTCCCTTCTTCATCTTCATTTCTTCACCTTCCATTTTCATCTTCCCTTCTTCATCTTCATTTCTTCACCTTCCATTTTCATCTTCCCTTCATCACCTTCCCTTCTTCATCTTCCCTTCTTCATCTTCTTTTGGTATTTGCAATACAGTCCTCGAAGTTCCAAGTATTTGCAATGCAGTCCCCGAAATTTTAAGTATTTGCACATACGGTCCCTGAAGTTTCAAATCTTCTCGGTGTATTTTTCCATCCCGTGCCTAGTCTAGACGCATGCTAAATTAAGTGTTCTGCTTGCCCAATTATATGCCAATGCAATGTACGCTAAAAATAAATATGTGAGATGATTTTTTTATAATTGTTATGCAAAAAATCGATTAGTCAAAATTTAGGCGTCAACAAAAATCAGCATTCCTATGCTATTATCTGACAAATCTCTTATTTTAATGTAGCACATACCATAACATTGAAATTCGTATTTCATTTTTCTTATTAGAAACTACTGGCATCAACATCCATCTTCAATCCGATATGCACGTACCGCATGCAAATGCTTGTGCTTAGAGGGAAATTAAATTGTATCTACCAAAAAAGGTGTAATACCTAGGCAAATCATTCAAATATAATCTGTACTTAGTATCGAGGACTTGCCTCAATTTGCACTGACATAAAATCTAATGTCAATTTTAACTAGTTAAGAAGAAAATTGAAAATAAAACTAAAAAAAATGCATATTCAAAGTGACTTTTTCATGTAAAAAATGCCAATTTCGGAGAATAATCGACTTCAGTCATCTTTGGCAACGATTCTAATTATTTAATTATGTTCCCCATAACAGAAAAAGATGAGAAACATATTAGATAAAGTAAATGATTCAGATTCTCGAATTTTGATTATGTTACTGGGAATAGATTCGGAGAAGAAACAAGAATTAAAAGAAAAAATTGATCCTTAACAAGATGAACAAAGTGAGAGGCGCTCACTTTGTTCTCTCGACCCAAAAAAAGAATAAAGCCTCGGGGAAGAACGCTCGACCAGCTAGCTCCCTTCGCTCGTCCATCGCTTTCGTCGCTCAACCAACCAGCTCCACCACCACCATACGTAGCTAACCTCCATCGGCTACCAACCACCTCCGATTGCTGCCTGTTGCTGTCTCTAGCAGTCGGAGAAAAAGGAAAAGAAAATAGAAAATTAAATTAAATTTAAAAATACGTTTTTCAACAAATAAAAAAATATTTAAAAAAATCACTAGATTTGTATTGCATTAAAGTATTTTAGCAATATCATTTTTCTTAACAAATTATAAGACATAAATATTTCATGATTTGATTAAATATGAAAGTATTTGAGTAGTACGGATTGGGTCGAATACCGGTTGGTTATCGATTGGGTCGGATATAGGCCGTTAAATTTGTACTACATGAAAATAGATCAAAATGAGTTAAATAGGTCAATATGAGCAAAACCATATTCGACTTGACCCAAACCCGACCCACATGACATCTCTACTCGTCATTCAATTTCATATTTTGTGTTTCAGACCTTTATAATCTTATTTTTTAAATACTTTACAACATTTATGTTTATCGTAACAAGCAATTTAAGTACAAACTTCCGGAGCAGTACCATTAAGTTTATGTTCAATCCATTTCTACATGATCAACACCATCATGGAGCAGTCTAGGGGTTATTCAAACTTATTTCTTAAGCTAATTTAAGTGCAAATTCGTGGCAAAAATATAAGTGCAAATTGTCTATTGAGATTATTTCTATCTTAAGGATATTGCATATGTCTTCATGCTCCACGAAATAAATAAACTAATTATGAACTATGCATGATCTGTATTCATTTTAGTAGTGATGTTATATAGGTTAACTTTATAGTGATAAGATGTAATTATTTGACTTAAATGAAAGAAAATTGAGAAGAGGAATTGTTCTCAAGAACAAAAATTTTGTGCAATTGCCAAACGTATTTCTGTTTTGGGAATAAAAATTTTGTGAGATTACCAAACGCGTTCCGATTCTCTAAAACTCGTATAGGTAACGTAATCAGAAAAAATATTTTTGGGAATAAAGTCGTTGCCAAACACACCCTAAATGCTCTTTCACGTCGACCAAAATGATGATATTCACCCCGAAAATAATTGAGACCAAAATCAGCCAAGCCGGACCAAGTATTGTTGGCGGATCCCCCTGAGGTACGCTCATCGACGAAGAAGCGAAATAAGCAGAGGCGAAGGAAGAAGGATCGCCAACACTCCCCGACGCAAGCGATTGAATCCAGGACAGGAGCACCGAGGACGTCGCTCGATGTTGTGGGGGAGAATATCACGGTCTGGCAAAATCACCCTCGATCAAGGATCGACAGTAACACTACCAGCCAACCATGCAATGATCCATCACATGAATCAAGTCGTGGTCGGGCATGTAAATCAACCAACATTAATCCCACTTGACCAATCATCAACCAAGATGGTCGAACGAGTGGATCAACGGGATTGTCCGTGCATCAATCCATAGACGATGCATGGATCGTATAGCCCGATTCATTGCACGATGCAAGACTCAATCAAAGCAATCCAACGCACGATGCAGGACTCATGCAGCATAATGTTGTGCATCATGCAACAAGCGACCCAAGCGATGGAGTAAACGACCGAACGAGCGAGTGGGTAGACGAAGAGTCACAAGGCCCCTCGCCTCTCCAACCTTCTAGAATGCACACATGGGTATGTCAACAACATCATTCATGTTAGGATAGGTGCACAATCACGGGGAAGTAAAATGAACGAGAAAGAAAAAATTGAGACATAAGATTTTATCTTGATTCGCCCTTAAACTAGGGCTACGTCCAGCAGAGAATTTCACTATAATTAACATATCGTACTTCTAGTTATATTACTCAATTGGAAGCGAAAAAAATTATATATATTAGTAGCTATTCACGAGCCCAAGCCCAAACTACTAATGAAAAATTATGAGCTTAAATCATAAAAACCCTCTAGTGTCCAAAGAGCGCTACCTCATTGAGACCTCCGTCCCCTCAGCATGGAGCGCGACCTACGTACTTTCCTGTCGCAAGGAAGTATGAATCACACCCCAATAATTCCACCCTAGGAGAGCCGACCAACCCCACCAATGCCCAAGGATTTAAACAAGCCAAGCCAAATGAATAAGACGAGCACTATAAGACGAATAGCGAGCATCCAAGGGTCACATGAGATCTGCTCCTCTTGTATTATAAATAGGAGTGAACATCAACATTGTACATCACCTTGAATCACATTATATCAACCGAATATCAATAGAACGTCATCAATTCTTCCTACGGCTTAATCTCTCTCGATTCACTCTCATTCTCTCCGCCAAACGTGAGTTTTTGCGTGTGTGTGTGTGTGTGTGATCGATCCTCGGATCCGGCTTAGCTCGTGCGCTACATCATTCACATTGACATGAGTTGCCGCCCGGTCGTGGTTCAAACACTAGCCCGTGACATTTGCATGTCGTTTATGTTGCTTGGGGTTGTGTTATGTGGTCTTAGGTAGCTGGAAATAGTGAACCGATCATATTGCATATCTCTAATACGGCATAAATTGAGGGTATGCGGATGGAGAACGCTAAGTCGTGGATTCTTGGAGCTTTGTGTAACTAGTGTTGGATGGTCTTCTTTGCGATTGATGCAATGGGATTTGAGACTTGGATAGTGCACTTGGGCGCCCGAGAATGACTTGACGTGGACCGATTGCGATTGGCCTTAGTATGTTTATATTGTTAGTCTAGTTGGCGTCGTGAAACGCTGGTTGGTTAAATTACAAGTCTATGCTAACCGGCAATCTAGATGTGATTGATATAACCTAATTTCTTTATTAGTATTGCGATTAATAACCTCGTAGGCTCGGGGTATTGTTATCTTGTGCTCTAACCGTGTTTGTTGGCCGAATTGTGCTCTATTAAATGATAAATAGATAGTTTAATCATCGGGCTAGAAGTTTTACTTGCTGAGTATTGTAATCACCCCTTGTAGTTTAAATTATTTTCAGACTAGCTAGTATGCCGATTTCTCCACCTTCCGTTACTCGTATCCTTCGTTATGGTGCTCTCGTGGACTTGAGCTACACTTGGGAGGTAAATGATGAGTCGTACCCTCCATTTATGCTTTACGGGAAGTTGCGATGCACCTTGGGGGTTGATGTAGGACTCTTGATAGGTCGAGTTTCATATCGTTTTATTGCCTTTTATAGGCGAGACTTCGGCCACTAGGTAGGATCGCTCCGATCTTCCCTTGCAATTGATGCTAGTGACGACAATAGCAGTGGTAGTAATGATGTTTAGTAGTAGAGTTTGATGGTATTGAATGTTATACAAGCACGCTTTTGATGTTGGGTGCCACGATAGTCTCTTTTTGATGATAGCCTTGAGTTAGACATATGTTGGTGGCATCAATGGAGTACGCCAATGGTTGTGGACAAGATGGGAGTCGTAGTCTTTTTGTTGTTGTTTGTTGTTGTTGACTTTTGGAAATGAATATTGTACATAACCTCGTGTGTGTGTGTGTGTGTATTATCACAATTTATTGAGTGACCTTATTGTGTGTCTCATCAAGGTTAGTAAACCCTATTGAAGGCCATACCCTTTAAGCGTTGTGCCTACGTCCTTTGATTGCACTTTTATGTCTGTATGACCGACTTGTTTGTATAGTCTTCCACATGTGTCGTATTATATTTAATATCATATTAAAGCAGAGAGCGTTAGTGAGGTAACGGGCTAGGGATGTCATAAGAAATAAGACCAATAAAATAAGAATGCTCAGGGAAGACACTCATTTTGTTCTCTCGACCTAAAAAAAGAACAAACCTTAAGGAAGAACGCTCGACTAGAATGCTCTCCTAGCTCGTCCGTCGCTCTCGTCGCTCGACCAGCCACTCCACCACCTCCGTACATCACCAATCGCCTTCAACCGCCGACCACCTCCGACCACCGCCGCTTAGGGGTGAGCAAAAAAGACCCCCGGGATCGGGACCACCCGGACCAGACCCGACCGGGACCGCCCGGACCGGACCGGACCGCTTCGGACCGGGCCGGGATCAATGGTCCAGCTCCCGATTTTAGGGGGATCCGGTCCGGTTCCCGGTTCCTAAAATTGGAACCGTTGATCGGGCAGTCCGGTTCCCGGCTCCAGGGCCTGAAATCAGACCGGACCGGTCCTCTTTTTTTTAAGGAAAAAAAAAAGTAAACCTCACCTTTTTACTTGTTTAGGTTTAGGGTTTCTTTCTTTACGTTTGCGTTACTGCAGCTTCAACATCACCTTATTCTTCTTCTTCTTCTTCTCCATCCTCTGTATTCCCCCCTGTTTTCCCTTGATCATTCTTTTTCTTTTCCTTTTTTCCCCTCTTCAATTCATTTTCTCTCTCACACCAAGCCAACCCTCACGCGATTGCAAGCGATTTTCGACCCGATTCCCGCTCGACCTAAGCACGAAGCTTTCCATACTCGGTGTACGCAGTTGTCTTCCGTCTCTTCGCAACCCGCAGCTCAACCTCCGGTTAGTGCTTCCATGTACTTTTGATTGATCAAGATTGAATTTTTTGTTGATTAAGTGTAGTAGACAGAAAACCTCTCCACTTCTCTCACTACACATGACATGAGTCCGACGGCTCAGTGTCTTCGTCTAGGAGCCCAACCGCTCAACCTTTGTCTCTCACGCATGCGCGCACCTTTGCTCGACACCTCCAAAGGCTTTTCCCCACACGCTCTCTCTCTCTCTCTCTCGATCGATCTCTCGATCCCTCGCTCGTGTAGCTTGGTGAGTCTTTTTCTACGATGATTTGTGCGTTTTCATTCTTTGAGGTGGATTCGTTCTTTGAAGTTGGTCCTCCTTCGCGATCGCTTCTTGTTAATTTTTTGGGAGTCCCGCTTATTTGTTCTTGGGTTAAAGATGTTCGGCCTTATTTTCTGCGATGCTTGCGTGGCCTTTTGGCACATTCTTACCCGCCTATGGTACCGTGTTGGTCGCGATTGCAATTGTGCTGGTACTTTTTGATGCATTAAAAGCGCCGCGGAACCATTGCCATGTTGTTTCTCATAACCGCGAGCGCCTTTTTGGGCTGCCTTTTTTGGTGGAGCGTTCTTTCTTTTCTTTGGCGACTTAGGAATGAAGGCGATGGAATTTCGCGATCTTCATAGTTGGTATCTCTTGCTGATTTTATAAACATACCGTGGACGCGCACATTTCGAAAATTTAATCACCGGATGTTGTTCTTCTCTTAATGAGGATAGGAAGTCCGGTAGTATTAGTCCATAACAGAATGTTTCCGAAGTTGATGGCCAGCCTCTTCAAAACATATAATCCTTGTTTCGCTTTAACGTGCGACTATCCAAGTATGAAAGCGGTCCACGATTACCGAGCTACTAATAGATAGCCCGGTTCTTCTCGCATTTGCTTCACTATCTCAATCCTCGAAACTGCGAGCATTAATATGTTTGGATGATGTTGCATGTCTTGATTTGCTGTTTTTCAATTCTCTCAATTTGATGCTATTCTCATTCTTTGAAGGTTTTGCTTGTGGTGTCTTTTAAGTAGTGGAATTAAAAATCGATCTCCCTTAGCTTTTATAACTTATAATCTGTTTGATTCGGGTGATCTACCTATATGTCAATGGAAGTGGACAAATCCATTGATGAGATGACTTCGCCAATGGACTCACTAGAACATGAAGGTGAAGAAGTCTTCGAAGAGGAAGTCGACACAAATAAGGTATCTCATGGTTGCTCAACTACTACTGGTAAACGAAAATCATCACAAGCTTGGCTTCATTTTCGTAAAGGCAACAAAAATAAGAAGGGAAAAACCGAGGTATTTTGCAAATATTGTGGCGCCATGTATTGGTATTGTGTTACTAACGGTACTTTTGCTATGTTGAAGCACTTGAGTAGATGCAATAAGTATCCTCGAAATATAGATAAGAAGCAAAAGTTTTTTGTCCCACATAGAGTGGATAGGACTCAATTGACTACGGGAAATACCAAGACTGGTAGTGCTAATGACTTGTCAACATGGGAGTTTGATCGAGAACTTTGTAGGCAAATGCTTGTTCGGATGATTATAGTGGCTGAACAACCTTTTTCATTGGTTGAGCGTGTGGGATTCCGTGATTTTATAAACCAGCTACAACCTCTTTTTGATCCCATCTCAAGATTTATAGTGGCTAGAGATTGCATGAAGTTATATCTTGCTTAAAGAATAAGTTTGAAGAATTTTTTTCGCAAGCTTAAGTTTAGGGTCGCACTCACGACCGATACATGGAGCTCAACTCAGAACTTGAACTATTTATGTCTCACTACTCATTTTATTGATGATGATTGGAAATTGCACAAAAGAATCATCAGTTTTGTGGTAATGTCTAGTCACAAGGGCAAGGAAATTGGAAAAATGATTGAGAAATGCATCTACGAGTGGGGAATAGAGAAACATGTGTCCACGATCACCATGGATAATGCTAGCTCGAATGATGTAGCCATTAAGTTTTTGAAAGCTAAGTTTCTAAAAAATAAGTCGTTGATCTTAGATGGTGAAGCTTTACACATGAGGTGCACGGCTCATATTTTAAACTTGATTGTGAGGGATAGATTGCACGAGATACGTGATTCTATTACACGTATTCAAAATGCTGTTAGGTATGTGAGAGGTTCTCCCATGAGAGCTAAATCATTCCAAGCTTGTATTGAGAGTGCAAGGATCGCTTATAAGGGTTCAAGATGTCTTGATGTTTCCACTAGGTGAAACTCCACTTATCTCATGTTAGACACTGCATTAAAGCTAAGAAAAGCTTTTGAGAGGCTAGAAGAAGATGATCCTTTTTTCTCGGCCGAGCTTGAAGATGAAACTCTTAAAAATGAAGATTGGGAAAATGCCAGAGTTCTTATCATATTTTTGAAAAAATTTTATGATTCCACCAACAAGATGTCCGGGACTTTGTATATAACTTCAAATGATTATTTTGACGAGATAGCTGGTTTATATAAAACTTTGAAACAAGCGGCGAATGCTTCGGATGCTAGAGTGAAAGCCATGGGGGTGAAGATGAAGGAAAAATTTGACAAATATTATGGGAGTTTTGAAAAAGTGAACATGATGGTTTTGATTGCGGTGATATTGGATCCAAGAAAAAAGATGAAGTATGTGCGATATTGTTATAAACTAATCTATGATGATGATGAGATAGTAAATGAGAGGTGCGATTATGTGAGGACTTATATGGAACGTTTGTTTAGTTTTTACGAGAAGTCTTGTGGTTCCGGACCTTCCGGCGACAAAAATTCGTGTGGTTAACTTTTAGTTGATGTTGGTGGTAATTTGGGCGGTTAACATGAGGAAGGTCACAAAGATGAGATTGGTCTCATTGTGGATTTCGATGTGAGTTTCGATGGGGATAAGGCATTCGAATACTTTATGGATGAGGAGAAAAAAGTGGTCGAGGGCAATTTATCCGAGATCGAAAAGTATCTTCAAGCTGCACGTGAAGAAGGTCGTACTCTTGACATTTTGATGTGGTGGAATACTGCTGGCCAAAAGTTTAAAATCCTCTCTTTGATGGCTTGGGATGTCTTGGCTATTCCTGTAACAACCGTTGCTTCGGAGTCTACTTTCAGCACATCCGGTCGTGTGCTTGATGGCTATTGAAGTTCTTTGACTCCTAGAGTAGTGGAAGCTTTGATTTGCGCTCAAGATTGGTTGAGAGTGGTTAACAAGCCGGTCAATATGGAGGAGTGCATCGAGAACGCAGAAAAGTTCGAGTTGGGTAAGTCATGGATATATCTTTTCTTTTGTATCTTGTATTTCTTTTGTATATCTAATAAGTGAATGCTCTTACTAATATCTTGTTTTTTCTATCTTTGGATGATGCTTGTTCGGAGCTTACCGGTAAATAGAGTTTACAAGTTGGTGGAAGGAATATATGGTGAGATTTTCATTTACTAATTTTCGCCTCGGTTTTTGCATCTTATTGGCTAAAGCCCATGCTTAAAAATCAGTCCGCAACTCTTTTGCACTTTGCTGTAAGGGGAAGCATTTGCAACAATTTTGCATGCCATGTGATGCATGTGTATGATAGATTTGAAACCATTAGCATAAGCACATTGTCTTAAGTTCTCCAAACCAAAAGCTCATTACTTGTTAATTTGCTGCTATTTGGAGTTTATTTTGTAGGAAGATGTGAGCTGTTTTATTGCTAAATCCCAACTTACAAGTCACCTATACCTTCCCGATCAACATCCTCTTTCTCCAAGTATGATCCCTTTGAGTTCGCTTTCTATTAATTCCATTTCTAATTCAAAACTAATGTACGTTGCTTATATATGCTTATTGCAGGTTGGCCGCACTTTTGTTTCATCCATCAAATATCAAGAAAGGACTTGAAGTTTGGAAATCTTCCCATTTTTCTATTTCACTGTCATTTTGATTAATTTTCCGTGATCAAGTGTACGTTTTTTTTTTTTCCTTTGGGTATGCTTTCAATGAGCTTTTGATGATCATATGGGGACACGTTGACTTGTTGTTGAGCTTTTGAATTTGGACTAGACTCTAGGCAGTGAGCAGCCTCTTTGAATGGTACAAGTAATGAGTTTTTGATGATCAACCTCTTTATTGAAGATGCCTACTTATAAATAGAATTTACTTGTTTTTAGAGCAAGTCAGCACCCTTGTTTGGAGTTAACTTTCCGTTAATGTTCTGCGAGCTTCAAGTCCCGAGCGGTTTCACAAATATGTTTGGAGAACCGGACCAAAAGTGGGAACCGCCCACTTTTGATGAGCTTTCGTAAATTCTTTTTACAAGTAATGAGTTTTTGATGATGACGCCCTTTATTGAAATTTTTTTTTTGGAACCGCCGGGGAACCGGATCCGACCGATGGTCCGGTCCGGTTCCCGATTCCGGGGGTGGCCGGTCCGGTCCACGGTTCCAAAAAGTGAGAACCGGGACCACCAATCCGGTTCCTAATTTTTTATGGGAACCGGACCGGACCGGGAACCGCTCACCCCTACCGCCAGTCGCCATCTCTAGCCGATGGAGAAAAAGGGAAATAAAATTAAAATAAAATTCAAAAAGAAAAGAAAAAACTATTTTTAAAAAAATATAATTTTTTTATTTTTAAAAAATTAAAAAAAATTCACTAAATGTGTATTGCATGATAGTGTTTTAGCAATATCATTTTCTTAAAAAATTAGAAGAAACAAATATTTCATGATTTGATTAAATATAAAAGTGTTTAAGTAATATGGGTCGGGTCGAGTACTGGTTGGGCATCGGTTGGATCGGATATGGGCCGTTTGATTTGTACCGCATGAAAATAGGTAAAAAATGAGTCAATATGGGCATGGCCATATTCGACTTGACCCATACCCGACCCACCTGTTTGACATCTCTACTCGTCATTCAATTTCATATTTTATGTTTTCGACTTTTGTAATCTTATTTTTAAAATGCTTTGCAACATTTATATTTATCGTAGCAAGCAATTTAAGTGCAAACTTCGTGGAGTAGTACCATCGAGCTCATGTTCAATCCGTTGATACATGATCAGCACCATCGTGGAGCAATATAGGGAATTTTTGGCAAAAATTTAAGTGCAAATTGCCTATTGAGCTTACGTTCTTTCTTAAGGATATTGCATGTGTCTTCATCCTCCACAAAATAAATAGACTAATTATGGACTATACATGATTTGTACTTATTAGTGATGCTATATAGGTTGACTTTATAGTGACAAAACGTAATTATTCGACTTAAATATAAAAAAATTGAGAAGAAAAATTGTTCAAGAAAATAGAAATTTTGTGCAGTTATCCAACACGTTTTGATTATCTAAAACTCGATCGAGAGAACAGAATAAAAAAAAATCAATTCCGAACGGATCAAGAGTCGTTGCCAAGCACACCCTAATGTTCTTTCGCATCAATCAAAATGATGATATTCACCTCGAAAAGGATCGAGACCAGAATCTCGATCGAGTTCGAGCTCGTGGTGAAAACACGATCCGGGACGGAAAGCAAGAACTTTGGAGGTCAATCCGGCACCAACCAAACACGTGGGTAAATATAAAACCAGATCGTGAAAAAAAATAAAATTTTATGTAATACGGTATAAAACGATTTCGAACGGGAATCCGTAATTATTTCCAAAGAGATCAAAATAAAATAAAATAAAAAAGGGAATGCGACTTCTTCGCTTCTCCTTTTTCTCAATTATCTCCAAAAAGCGCATCCGCACGTGCGGCGGACAAAGGGAGGGGCCCTCAAAGCAGAACAAAAAACACAATCATTTTTTTTTTCTCTCTCCCCTTTTTTTTCTTTTACAGCTTCCACCAATCACAGTATGCGCTCACACGCGTGCCACACGCACAAAAAAAAAATCCCCATTTATTTATTTATTTATTCTCCTTTTTCTTGAGAGAAAGAAAATTGGAAAATCGAGAAAAGCTAGGGTTAAATACTTCTCTCTCCTCTCTCTTTCTCTCTTTAAAAAAGCTTACGAATCCCCAACAACAACAATTATTCAATCATCATCCTTCGCACACCCACAAAAAAAAAAAAAAATTTACCGATCGAAGAGGAAAGAGAAGAAAAAAAGAGAAAAGAAAAATTCGTCCTTTCTTTCATTTTTAGGGCTCGAAATTCAGATTCGATCGTGTCGCAGCTGGGTTTTCCTTTCTCCCTCTCTCTCTCTCTCTCTCTCTCGATCTTCACGTCTTCCTCTCGCTCGCTCTCGCTCTTGCTCGCGCGTCCAATCCCTTGAGAAGTTTCCATTAATTCACGAGCTGCTGATTCTTCTGTTCCCCCTCTCGCATTCTCGCGGATTCTTCTTCTTCCCCGCAGCGGACGAGGCCCACGCCCTCCCCCACTCTTGCTCGTGATTTTGCGGCGGTGGTGAGTTTGTTTCCTTTCTCTATGCTTCGAGCTCGCGCATGCGGGCTGCTGTTCTAGGAGATGATGTAGTGGGTTGTGTGAGATTGGCGCCTTTCGTTGTTTTCGCGATTGACTCTGGGTGGAATGCCCTTAAAGATGGTTTTTTTTTTCTGGGTCCGGGGAAAAAGAATGCCGGTGGGTGTGTTTCGCTTCTGGAGGTGAATTGGGAGCTGAAGTGTTTGTGTACCGTGGAATTCAGCTTTCTGGATTTTCTTGCTAGTGCAGTTCGGGGGGTTTTGAGCTGTTTTGATTTTTTTCGTCTTGCAGTGAAGAGAAGGTGATATGAGGCACCAACTTTTGCTGAGTTGAGCGTGCTAACCGAGAATATATTGCCGATTGGAGATCAATTTGGGTCCAGTCATGGACACCGCGAGAGAGTCCGGCGGAATCGCGGGGGTGATTCTGATTCCAATGCGGTTCGTGTGGCCTTCTGGCGGTACGAGTGTGTTTCTGTGCGGTTCCTTTAGCAGGCAAGGCTGGAAATCTTTGATTTTGAATCTGAAGAGGAGAAATTTTTTCAAGTGGCTTGATGATGTGTTTCTGCACTGAACTTGATAAATTGGTTGTCTGTTTCTTTTCTTATTTCAATTATGTGAAGATGGTCTGAGTTTGTTCCAATGAGTCCAGTTGAGGGTTGTACCACAGTGTTTCAGGCTATTTGCAACATACCTCCCGGATACCACCAGGTCAGATTGCTATACTATGCTTGCTTCGCCTTGTTGTTATCTGGAATGCATGTTTATATTCTGGCTGTTTGTACCTTCGTGACATGAAGAGAAGAAGGTACGCATTGCTTCACTCTCTTGTTTATATATGCTCTGAATTTTCTGCACCATTCGTTCGGAGATTAGTGTAGAGCTGAAGTACTTTTGTGAAGTTTGATGGTGGACATTGTGTTAGGCTCTCAGCATGTGAGTTTGATCTGTTGTCATGTAATAACAATTATTGGAGTTTTTATGCCTGTAGGAAGTGTTGGATTCATGAGATTTAGATTTTCTGGAGGAGAACACCTGAAAGATTCGTGAATACTTCCACTTGCACATCTCCTTTGTGCTTACAAATCTTTTGGTTGCAGCTGATTTAGATATTCTGAAGGGAGATTTAGAAGTGTAAAATGTGAGGGGAATAAGGTTGATTTGGGAACTTCTCTCCACTAGTATTAACAAGAAGTTCGCGGTGATTGAGAAGTGGATTTCCTTTCTTCTCTCGTTATTGGAAGCATTTTCTATTATGCTAGTATCTTGTGAGTGATGATAAGATAGTCAAGTTTGCGATGCCTATGAATGTGATTATTTAAATTTAACATGTGGTGCATGCGGGACTTGCTGCATCAGCATAATTCGTTTCTCTATGGTTCAAAGATGCAATTTAGCATACTAAACATCTCGCACATCTTTGGTGCAGTATAAATTTTTAGTTGATGGAGAATGGAGACATGATGAACACCAACCTTATGCAACTAGTGATTATGGGTTAGTGAACACTATCTTCTTGACGGCGGAGGCTAATTATATTCCGGGGACTCCCAGCCCAGATATCCCCCCGGTTTCGAACATGGAGGTTGATGACCATGCACGGCGTTTGGTGAGAGCTTGCGACCAACAGCAATTGTTATTCCTCCTGGCTTCTGTTTTATGTGATTTGATTGAAGTTAACTGGCTGTAGGAGCTGATCTTGTGTCTGGGGAAACTCTATATGGAGATTCTTCCTTAGAGCTAGGTGCTTGTATTCAAACAATCTGATGATTAAATTGAGTGTGTGCATTGCACTTTGTGTTTATTTATTTTTCTATTGATATGTGCATTATGTCTTTCAGACGTCCCTTAAGAATTTCAAAAGTATTGGCCACTACCGGTTCTCTCTTTGATACTGAATCTCTTAATTCATGGCTGAAAGGCTGCTCCAATTTTCCTTTTGCTTGTTTTTACATATGCCTACAGGGATTTTTTCCCCTAATATAGCGGGTCTACAAGTAGACTAATTAGCTTTTTGATTAAAGAAAACTCAGGTCCGCATAACGGATGGCGCATTAATTGAGGCTGTACCAAGGATCTCAGACACTGACTTAGTGGTTTCTCGTCACCGTGTTTCTGCATTCTTGACTAGCCACACTGCATATGAGTTACTTCCAGAGTCAGGCAAGGTTTGGTCACTTGATCTCTGGTTATATGCAACTTCAATTTCCATTTGAGCTTTCTTAGTCAAACTTTCTCCAAATATATATATTCATCACAGGTAGTTGCCTTGGACATTGATTTACCCGTGAAGCAAGCATTTCATATTCTATACGAGCAGGTATTCTTTTCCACATCAATTTTCTTGTTCTTTTTTTTTTTTGTTTGTGTGTCTTGGACTGATTGACTAAGGGTATGTAATTGTGGTGTCCTCACATTAGTTAGTAGAGTTTGGATAGGGACAAAACATCCTCTACAGACAATAGGGCATTTTATTAAAGATTATAGATCTCACAGCGTTCTTAAAGTGCTCGTTTTTGGTGATGTCTTGAAGGATCAAAGAGCCAATTTATTTGTGCTTTTCGGACAACTTTGGTCTAGATTTTCATGACAACATTCAAGCTTAGACTTTTTCTGATGATTTGTTGATGCAATGCTGTCAATCATGTCTGTCTTTCTGTTGAAGATGAAGAATCTTGAATTTCTTTGTTTTTGCTTAATGTCTGCAGGGGATCCCTACGGCTCCTCTCTGGGACTTCCGCCGGGGACAGTTTGTTGGAGTTTTAAGTGCGATGGATTTTATTTTGATTTTAAGAGAGGTAAGTACCTAATGGAGTTGAAGTTGATGTTCACTCAACTTGCATATGCTTTTCTAAGCATATTCTTTTTTTTTATAGCATTCTTCTTCCAGCTCCAAATGTTCCAACCAAAAAATTATGCAGATTTATATGTCCTGAGAGCGAGCTTAAGATTTTTCTCTTATCATCTGAACAAGCCACGTTTCATTACATTTGTATTAATCATTCAGAGGATTCAATAAATCTTCTTTCTACCCTGTAGTTTTTAGGATAGTAATGAGTTTCAAATATTAGATGGGCGTTGAAAGTTGGTAGCCCCTGTTGCATGTTTGGCTCACTTTCTTCCTTTTGATTAAGTTTGCCTCAATTTTCATGGTTTCCATAAGATTGTCCTCCTTTTTCAGCTTGGAAATCATGGATCAAATCTGACAGAGGAGGAGCTTGAAACACACACAATAGCCGCATGGAAAGAGGGGAAAGCATACTTAAACAGACAAATTGATGGGCATGGAAGAGCATTTTCAAGGCCTCTTGTCCATGTGAGTCCTTTAACATCTTGGATCATCAGTCTTGGTCAGGACTGCTGTTCTTTGCAATTTGATTATGTTCTTCCTAGATACGCATCTTTTAAATCAAGTTGGTCGGCGATAAATTGCTCTTATACATATATATTTCATGGAGCCTTTCCAGAGCCCCCCCTTTGAGAAGGGACCATATGGAAAAGGTAGAGGAAATAATGTCTATGAAATTGAACTACATGTGAACCTCCTAGCGGGTCATCTTGAAAATTAGCCTGAACACCTGAAAAAATAGTGGCTGGAGTATTGCTTCCTACCAAAATAAGGTTGATGTGAACCGCACGCGATACTTACTAGCAGTCCATCTTCATAGTTTGCCTGAACTCTTCCAGAAATAGTGGCCGGTGTATATGATATCCTTATCTTGTCAGTTTTTCTTTTGCACCATGTTAGGCATATATAGATGGTACTTCCTGATGGTTGGTGGACGAGTGTATTTTTGGTTCAATATGGTGTTCATGAACTAACATTTTCTCTTGCTTATGAGTTCATGTGTCATTGAGCTTTTGATTTGGCTTGTAGAGTGAGTTTGACTGACAGCTCAGATGGATTCAAACCTTGTGTCTTATACATCTTCGCCGACTTTTTTGTTGTATTTTCTTGTTTGATAGGATTATTCTTTTCTGATTGGTTTATCGTGTAGGCTGGGCCATTTGATAGCTTGAAAGATGTCACTTTGAAAATTTTGCAAAATGACGTGGCATCAGTTCCAGTTATTCATTCCTCTTCAGAAGATGGTTCATTTCCGCAGCTACTGCATATGGCTTCTCTCTCTGGGATACTAAAATGTAAGCCACATCTGTTAGTGAGTATGGCAGTAATAATTCCATTTGATTGCTGATGGAATTGTTAGTTTCTTTGTGCAGGTCTTTGCCGTTATTTCAGACATTGTTCTAGTTCGTTGCCTGTGCTTCAGTTGCCAATATATGCAATTCCAATCGGTACTTGGATTCCAAAAATTGGCGAATCTAATGGACGGCCTTTAGCCATGTTGAGACCTAGTGATTCGCTTAGTTCAGCCCTCAATTTGTTAATTCAAGGTATTACCATAGTTTTAAGTAGGTTTAACTGCCCTGGATGATGGTTGTTTCAGTGTGGAAAGTATGCGGTTTCTACTGCCGGTTAGTTATGGGTACATACTTTTCTGCATTCTCATGATAAAAAAGTTCCGCTGTGATATATGCTTTTCGAAACTTTCATCCTACTTAATTATTCAAAGCTGTTGCTAAGAGGTAGACTTTCTCCCTTCACCTGTGGAAGGTTCTTGGAGGTGGAAAAGCCCAGCCTATGGTAAAAGGTTCACAGAGTGCTTTAAGCCATGCTTGTTGTATTTTGTTTGTTATTAACTTTTTAAAAGCTGAAACTATTGTCTGACCATTGGGAAAGTGTTTTACGTCCATAAGTACTTGTTTTGGTTGCTGATGTAATGTGGATGTTCTAGAGGCAAAATATTAATGACTTGTTTTAAACTTTGGTTTGGTTCTTATGCTATGTAACTGTGTGCTTTGACAGCGCAAGTTAGTTCAGTTCCCATAGTGGATGACAATGACTCTTTGTTGGACATTTACTCCCGGAGGTATGTCATTTCTTTCCACCAGGACTACCTGATTTCCTTCTATACAGAGAAACGACATTAGTGGAATCAGTTTCCTCTTTTGCTTTTATGTTAAAACATTTTGCTTTGACTTTGGCAGTGATATCACTGCTTTGGCAAAGGACAAAGCTTATACCCACATTAATCTCAACGAAATGACCATACATCAGGTACTTCTTTCGTTTGTCTTCTATTTAGCCCTCATAAGTAACTAGCTTGTCAATTTTTTTTTAGCAAAGAATAAACCGATCCTGTGTATGCTCGGAGTTGGTATATTTTCGATGATATTATCAGGAAGAAACTTGTTCCAATTGAATGGCGTTCATTTTCTGTCCAGGAGGGTGGATTATCATTTAAGATTTCTTTTCCTTGTGTGAGCCCTGGCTTTGAGTAGTTTGATCGTCTTCTAAGGCTATTTTCCTTGTGTGAGCCCAGTTTTGGGTAGTTAGATCATCTTCTAAGGTTATCTTTGGATTGTTAAACATTGCTTAAGGTGGCAATGCCAGTTGGAGTACTAATCGCTGCTTGATTTGTGTCTCTTCCTGTTAAACAGAGAATCTTTTCATTCAGTTCTTCTGTCGTCCGGTTTATCATTGATAAAACCAAATTAGTTTTTCTTTGAAGGAAAGAGTATCTGATGAAGGATTTCATTACATGTGATTGCGTGGTTATTTTGTACCATGGTAGGAAGTGTTGAATATGCATACAAATGATGGTTATACCCCATTTCAATGACGATTTCTGTTCTCTATTCCATTTTTCGGTCATGCTGGAAGAGTTTGTACTGGGGACAAAGTGAGCCATGTTAAGCCCCCTGCATACTCTGCTTTCATTCATGAATAGCAGTTTTTATAGCTCTTGAGGTTAGGGTTTTGATGGAATGTTTAGGAACTAGGTTGTTGCAGCTGGTTTTCTTGCACTGAATATACTGAGTAGATACCTATTGGTGGGATTCAGTGTGACAGCTGTTGAAATGTGAAGCACCGTAGGAATGAATCTATTTTCAGTTTGCAGTACAGCTTGAGTGCTCTGCCTGCCATGTTGAGTGGATAGGAATGAATCTATTTTCAGTTTGCAGTGCAGCTTGAGCGGTCTGCCTGCCATGTTGAGCGGAACACATGGAAAAGTTCTTTTGTTGGATTGTGAAGTTCTCTTATCAATGCATTTAGGAACTTCTCTTTGAATCTGCCCAAACTTGAAAATTTTTGTTTGAAAATATTCATCTGCAGTGACTTGCTTCTTTTCTATTATTAGGCAGTGCAGTTGGGACAAGATTCCTATACTCCTTATGATCTCAGAAGCCAAAGATGTCAAATGTGTCTGCCCTCTGATTCACTGCACAAAGTGATGGAGCGATTGGCAAACCCAGGTATCTGTGTTTTATCAGTCATATCATGCGAATGTAAATTACCCTAAATAATGAAGAGATAACCCAAAAAAAAAAAAATCATTCATTTTGTTATGAAATATTACAGTAGCAAGAATTAAGTTAGGTTGATCGACCGAGTCTTCCATTTTCCTTAAGAGTCCTTTCGGAGAAGACATTGAGTTTTCGATGTATACATATGGAGAGCCGTGTGCAATGAAAAATGCAAGCATGGTTTGGGAAGGGATTTTTGCTATGTATTTGAACAAAGAAATTATATACTCCATCCGACTAGTTCCGGGTTCGAGTCCCAGGCAACCCATGCTATATGCCTTGCCCTCGATGTTGTAAACATAGTTGAGAAGTGAGTTATGGGTCTGTTGAGCTGCTCGTTGCTTTACTAATATGCATCGATTTGTCAACGCACATTAGTGCACAAAAACATTTGACATGTGTAGAGCGGCTTCATGTCGTGCTCAAGTCTCCCTAATATAAGAAGACTAATCTTAGCTTGTGCTTTTTGGACATGCTTTTCTGGTTGAATTTTTCGAAGAAGGCAATATATGTCACATCTTGTGGAAAATTCAACTCAAGTGTCTACTGTTTTGGTCTACTTGGGTTCTGCAGTAAGTTGGAACATGCCCATGGTTCCCATGTTGTAGTTTTCCTCAGTTGTCATAGGCAGATAAGCTGTTCTTGTTGTCTCATGCCTGTGTTTTGGACAAAGGGAAAATTTGGCTTCCAAATTGATCAGCATGTTTGCCAGATTGGTTTTGGGTTGTGCCCTAGAGATGTAGTTTTATGCTTTGTCTTTTCTCCTCCTCTCTAATTTTTGTAGTAAGAAAACCTTGGGTTGCTTCTTGGACAATTTAAGTATAATTGTCATGGCTGACATTACAGCAAGATCTAAATATGAACTCTGCATTGTGCTAAAAAGGAGATGGCCATTGCTACAGGTATTAGACGACTTGTCATTGTTGAGGCTGGCAGCAAGTGCGTGGAAGGTATTGTTACACTTGGTGATGTTTTCAAGTTTTTACTTGGTTAGTTAAAAGGCAACAAGCGGAATTATCCGGAAAAAGGATTTGTTCCAACCATCCAGAATTCACAATGTCTAGACTCCAATGGCCGGCCATTCTTCACGATGAGACTTACCACGGCTGACTCGATCAAACTACTCTTATTCAATCCTTGAAATTGGATCAGCCTCTTGCTAGCTGGCTTTTTCAAAATTATTTTAGGCTTGAGATGATGGCCTTCAGAAATTGGAGAATTCATCTCTCTCTCTCTCTCTCTCTCTCTCTCTAGATTTGTGGTAATTCCACCCTCCCATGGTGTTTCCTGTCTCCAAAGTGCTGATTATTTATGGGGTTGTATATGTTTTGGGAGCATTGGGGCATGTAATAGTCGGGAAAGAGAAGGAAAAAAGAACGAAAAGCAAATCATATGGAGAGGGACATTGAATTATTAGTCATTGTGTATTTGTGCATATTTTTTATGTCAGTGGGTTCCAGGTTTGTGAATATTTTTGTCGCAGTTGAATATGCCAAGGAAACTATTCAACAAATGAACTGAAGATGCATATGCATATGTGAGTCGATATCCGCCTGCATATCGCGTTGGCGAACAACCTCCAATCTGTGATGTGTAGCATACATTTGTCAATCCAATCGGTCCTAGTATGGTCCTAGTATCTGCATCCCGCATAACGTGAAATTAAGTAGCCATACTGTTAGAAAAGTGGGATGTGGCGAGAGATCGGTACAATCCAATAGGACCTGGAGCCGCTGACAGACACTGAAGTTGATGATATGCCCGACTGTCTAATAGACAAGGCTATGTGTGGGTTTTTTCTTCTGCTTTGCTGGAAGTGGCAATAAGAGTATCATCGGCCAAAAGTTGCAATTGACAAAATCCAAGAATGACCTGCTGATCGAAAGTGGGGATGATATTCTGCATATGACGTGAGTTTGTACTATGACCCACCCAAGTTAAAAGGCAAAACATTTGAATGAAATGGTACTTGTGTTCTGTATGATTCAATGCTGTTATCGTTTGTATAGAACTTCTGAGCTCGCGTAAGCGCCTTTGACCGCTCTTCGCGCGGAATTCGTCAGGACAGCTCCCACTCAATGTAACAGCAGATGAAGAGCAGCTGTGAAGCGACCATCCAATAGTTGATCAGAGCTCAACAAGAAAGGCGAGCCTAAAGCTTCTTCTTAAGGAGCCCTTGTTCACCTTGTACGGAGCAAACCATAGGCGGGTTCCATAGCGCAAGCCACAACTCACTTGTTATGAACAACTTTGTTTGTCAAGAAAGTAGCATCAACTATCGAGCACAAATGCCTATTCCGTTGTCGAACGTTTATTTCACAAGAGCGAGGTCAAAAAGCTTCTCGTTCGCCCACGAATAATCATCAAGCAATTCGTAAACTCAAAAGGGCATTAACGATGATAGACCCCTTTATTCTAGTCCATAAAGTGTTTTCTTCGGGAGCCGGAGGAAATGCACATCCATCTGCGGCTAGGTCTGAGAGAAGAACTCCTTCCAAGTTCCAAGGATGGCGAAATTTGAGTAAAAAGAATTTCTCATAGCTTCAATGCTTTGGACATAACATTCCAATTGTTACCCAAAACATAAAGATTACGCGTCCAGGTGTCGGACATACTATAAGGTTTGTGTTAAGTATCTATTCAATGAGTATTTGTGTACAATTTTTTTTTTTTATATCATTTGCTATGACCCCGCTAGTTTGGGATAAAGGTGATGTTGATATTGATGTAGATATCATTTGTTATTGCCACTACAGTAGTGTTAAAAATAGAGGATGTGAATGTACCTACGGACAACATGCACATGTCGGCGTCCGGATCTCAACCATGAGATAATGCTTACGATAGCATGGGAAATCGGACAGTCTGATCCGCAACCACATAAATCCGATTCGCTAATTTTATCCTATACCAAATTTGGATTAGATATTTTCCAAAAAATCATCCATTATCTTTTGCATATTTTGAGCCCATATTAGGAATTATAGTCTCGAAATCTGCATACAATAACAGCGGAGAGTGGCTAAAAATAACAACCGCCTGCTTATGGCACTGAAAATAATCCCTTATTGCACCAATTTAGTTATGGCTGGAAAAGCCGAGAGAGCACAAATAACTGAATTTGGGCAAGAGGGTCCTCCCAGGACTGGCCACAATCAGCTGAGGAAGTCTCCCTAATGATCTTTGAGATCTGGGATCGATAGAAGGCCATTGTTCTTGAAGAAGTCAATGACCAAGTCGGGTCTCGCGGTCTTGAAGTTGACATGGTCGGACACAAACAACGGCCATTCAGGAACCAAACCACACGACTTCGCGAGGTACGAGACCGTGAAAGAGGGTTGATTCGAGGCGGCGGCGCTGGAGTTTAATCTGAATGTGGGAGGTGAAAAAGGAGGGCGGTGAAGCAGGGTTTGCCAGAGCGAACTTGCAATCTATCTCTGCTTTACAACCACCATGCAGAACATCAATGCATATTACAGCGTCACAGTAGTTGTAACAAAGCACAACCACCTTCAATCTGTCACACTGAAAGAGTGCTGTGTATCAGAAGATTCATTTCAGACTCCCAAGCCTTTGGAGCTATGGTTTCCTCATGCTTTTTGGCACTTTCCTCAAGTTTCTCAATTTGGGAAAACTTTGCATAAATAAAGAAATGAACCGGCACACATGAGCAACTTTAAGGGAGATTATGAAACAATGGACATTGTCCCATGGTTGCACCAGAAAAATGGTAGGCGGCTGTTCTCCATCGATACACAATACAGGTCGAAAGAATCAACAGCCAAGATTCATGGAACCAAAGTCCCCATTGCCATATGCTTCTTCTCCCGATATATATCCAGCAATTCCGGAGCTTCCTCGAGATGAGGGGTCACAAACTTGTCCAGGAAATCTTCTTCCGAAATCGTCAACAGGAAACTCAAGCCAACCTTCGTCTTCATCAAGCCATGTGACGACAAATGTTTGAAAAACAAACATCGGGGACGAATCCGTTTTTCTAAGCTCATGGACATCAACCAAGGATGTCCATGAATATATGATGATTCAAACCCCATTTCCTTGACAAAGAATCCCATCACTGCCATTATTTTTTCCTCGGATAACATCAAGCACCAAGGACTCTTCACAAAAGCACTCATGGCATCATCTCTAGACCAACCCCACCTGCCATAAGCATCGAGTTTCCTCTCCCACGTCGATTCGCTCATCCCCACGACCGCTAACATAGCCACAGCGAACTTTGACATAGAAGGATCATCAAAGCCCAATCCCTTGGTCTTCTCCAGAATTTCCTCAAGGCGATTGTACGACGTCATCAGCGTCCTAGACTGACATTTAACTAACCACACAATGCTCGATTCACGCACTCCATTGTATCTCAAAATCTTGACAATGGGATCAACTGTAGCCTCGAAACCTTGTATCAATATTCTCGGACTGCGTCTAATAGCCACAATCGCGTACTTATCGCCCCCAAGGAAGTCCCGAAGCCTACCGAAATTGGGGATGATGTGCTTCTCTAAGCTCCTCCTCAATACGTAGGGAGCACAAGTGATCATTGTAGCCAGATCAGAGCCGGAAAAGCCGACGGAGCGCAGATACTTCAATTTAGGCAAGAGGGTCCTCTCAGGACTCGCCAAAATCAGCCGAGGCCACTTCCTAATGATACCCGAAATCTGGGATTGAGAGAAACCATGGCTCTTCAAGACATTAATGGCCGCGTCGGGTCTCGCCGAGGTTTCGAAGACGACGCGGTTGGAAACGAACAACGCCGATTCCGGGGACAACCCACATGAATTCACGAGATAAGAGAAGGCGAAAGAGGGTGGATTCGAGGCGGCGGTGGAGATTAATCTGAAAGCGGTGGGCGAGAACAGCGGGCGGCGAAGCAGGGTTTTAGAGAGCGAACTGAACATGGGACTTAGACTGGGACAAACGGCGAGTACAATCAAAACAAAAAAGAATCACGTTCGATTCGACTGACCTCTCTTCTTCCTTCTCTCTCTCGCAGATTCTCCGTCGATGAAGATAGAATTTCCAGTCCCCGAACACGAGACTTCAGAGCTTCCTGAAAAGAGGGCAAGAACAACGAAATCCTAAATCTATTGAAAATTCGACAAAAAAAAAATCTATTAAAATTATAGCAATCCAACCTTAAATCTTTTATATTTATTCTAATTTAATCCATTCAGCTAATTTTTTTCCTGAAATCGCTCACGTGAATGTTAATCCCACTGACGCTGAGATGAATTTTTTTTAGCAATATCATAACAAATTTTATGATTTGATTTATTTAATTTTGTCTCTCCATCTCCCTCTCTCTTTCTTTTATTTTTTTTTTACTTTTTTTCGTTATCGCTGGCGAGCTCGGCGTCGCGTTGGCGAGGGTCGAGCCTTGCCAAGGCAGCCAGGGAGGTCAAACCCTCACCAAACTCGAGCAAGGGCAGACCTCGCTGGAGGCCTCAAGGTCGACCTTCTTAGTTCCTCTTCAAACATACAAAGAAGCATGTAGTCACGGTTGAGCTTGCGGTTCCACATCAGCCTTTGACCTCACGGCCTCTAGCAAGGGCCGCCCTCCTCGGATCTAGCAAGTGTTAGACCCTCGCAGCCCGGGCGAGGCCCGGGCGGCTTCTGGCGAGGGCTCGACGCCCTCTAGCCCGGCCTGGGCGAGGCCAACCCTTGACAACCGTTGTCTCAATCCATGCCACGCCATCCCAACTCCGACAAGAAAAACTAAACCTCTATTTTCAGTTTCAGTTCATTCTTAAAAACCTTCGTGGGAATACAACCTTTTGAATTCTGTTGAAATTATGCCTTCTACTAAAAGGGAATATTCGAAACTACGTGATCCGGAAAAGCTAATAAACCAACATTTCTTGCACAAGCTTGAACAGCGGCCGGTGAAATCAGCTCCGTCACAAGATGGCCGAATCGGTTGCAGCAAATTATAGCATATCACTTCTCTTCTAGCATCCCCCACAAACACAGGCATGCATTAGAAAGGTTAAATGATGGTAACTTCAATCGGTCCGTAGCATCAACGAACACATATCCGTCTCGGCATGAGTCCGAGATATGAGGATTGAACCATAGCAAATGAAGTCCCACTTTAGGAAGCTTTCTGTTGAGAAGGTTGAGAACCTCGACGCCTCAACCGTGTTCCTAACTCCGCAGCAGCTAACAGGATTCAATCTTCAAGAGACAAATCACAAAACAGGATGTGCTTAGAGTTGCCAACCGGTACTATAGTCTGAAAGCTCAAAGGAATCCAGCGACTCGGCGGATTGCTCAGATGCCATCTACAATGCGTGATCCTGCGGTCTTGAAGTTGACACGGTTGGACACGAACAATACCGATTCAGGAGACAACCTACATGAACTCACAAAATAAGAGACGTGAAAGAGAGTCGATTCGAAGTGGCGGCGCTGGAGATTAATCCGAGCGTGGGAGGTTAAAATGGCGAGCAGTGAAGCAGGGTTTGGCAGAGCGAACTTACAATCTATCTTCACTTTACAACCATCATGCAGAACACCAATGCACATTATAGAGCCAGTAGTTGCAACAAAGAACTCAAGTTTTAACCTATCACACTGAAGAGTGCTGTGTATCAGAAGATTCAGACTTCCAAACCTTTGGATATATGGTTTCCACTTTTGTCAAGCTTCTCAATTTGGAAAATTTACGGAATCATGAACAACTTAACTTTCTGATCTTCCACAACAAAGGATCATATAGGCCATACTTTCAAACTAACATTAAACCTCAAGGAATGGTATACAGGAAGCCTACGAATAAAGAACCAACTCAAAAGGGAGAGTACGAAACAATGGACATTGTCCTACGGTTTCATAAAATATGGTAGGGGTTCTCCATCGATACACGACACAGTTCGAAAGAATCGACAGCCAAAACTAGAGACACAAAATAAACACTATGTCTACCTAAAATGAAAGAGGGACAAATGAATTATTCGGTACCTTGTGCTACTTCATGGAACCAGCAACCTCATCGCCATATGCTTCTTCTCCTGATATATATCCAGCAATTCCGGAGCTTCCTCGAGATGAGGGGTCACAAACTTCTCCAGAAAATCATCTTCCGAAATTTTCAACAGGGTAGTCAAACCAACCTTCGTCTTCGTCAAACCATGCCACGACAAATGTTTAAAAACCAAACATCGAGGTCGAATCCATTTTTCTAAGCTCAGCGACATCAACCAAGGATGTCGCAGAACAAATGAAGATTCAAACCCCATTTCCTTGACAAAGAATCCCATCACTGACATTATTTTTTCGTCCGACGACGTCATGCACCCAGGACACTTCACAAAAGCTCTCATGGCATCATCTCTAGACCAACCCCACCGGCTATAAGCATCGAATTTCCTCTCCCATGTTGATTCGCTCATCCCCGCGACCGCTAACATAGCCACAGAGAACTTTAGCGCAGAAGGATCATCAAAGCCCATCCCCATGGTTTTCTCCACAATTTCCTCGAGGTGATTGTGCTGATTTATCATCATCCTAGACTGACACTTAACTAACCACACAATGCGTGATTCACGCACTCCGTTCTCTCTCAAAATCTTGACGAAGGGATCAATTGTAGCCTCGAAACCATGTGACAGTATTCTCGGATTGCCTCTAATAGCTGTAACCGCATACTTTTCGCACAGGAGAAACTCCCTAAGCCTACCGAAATTGGGGATGAGTTGCTTCTCTAAGCTCCTATGCAACAAGTAGGGAGAGGCAGTGATTATTCTCGCCAGGTCAGAGCCGGAAAAGCCGACAGAGCGCAGATAGTTCAATTTGGGCAAGAGGGTCCTCTCAGGACTCGCCAAAATCAGCGGAGGCCACTTCCTAATCATATCCAAAATCTGGGATTGAGAGAAACCATGGCTCTTCAAGGCGTTAATGACCGCGTCGGGTCTCGCGGAGGTTTCGAAGGCGACGCGGTTGCAAACGAACAATGCCGATTCCGGGGACAACCCACATGAATTCACGAGATAAGAGAATGCGAAAGAGGGTGGATTCGAGGTGGCGGTGGAGATTAATCTGAGAGCGATGGGCCAGAACAGCGGGCGGCCAAGCAGGGTTTTAGAGAGCGAACTGAACATGGGACTTAGACTGGGACAAACGGCGAGTACATGTACAATTCACAACCAAAAAAAATCACGTTCGATTGGACCGACCTCTCTTCTTCCTTCTCTCCCTCGCAGATTCTCCGTCGATGAGGATAGGACTTCCAGTCCCGAACCCAAGACTTCGGAGCTTCCTTCTACAGCACATGGAAATCTTCACCTCTCCTGAGGAAATTTACAATAAATAATGCACAACAAATAAGAAACGTTTAAGAAGTTTGGGATTTATATAAGTTACGGATCGAAATGTAAGGGACAATTGTCGAAAGGATAAAACAAAAACAAACAAAAAAATATCTTAAATCTATTGAATTTGTATCAATTCAATCTTAAACCATTTGCATTTATTCTAATTCAATCCATCCAGTCAATTTTTTCCTAAAATCGCTAATGTGTTCTACGTGACTTCACCGACGCTAAGATAAAATTTTGTTAACAATATCATACTAAATTTTATGATTTATTTAATTTTGTCTCTTTTTTTTTATTTTTCTCCAACGAGGGTCAAGACTCCCGAGGGGCTAGCATGGCGAGGGTCGAGCCTCACCAGGGCCGTGAGGGAGGTCAAACCCTTGCCAGACTTGGGCGAGGGCAGCCCTCACTAGGGATCTCGAGGTCGACCTTCTTAGTTCCTCTTCGAACATAAAAAGAAGCACGTAGTCACGGTTGAGCTCGCGCTTCCGCATCGGCTTTGGTCTCACGGCCTAAGCGAGGCCGAGGCGGCTTTTAGCGAGGGCTCGACCCCGTCCAACCCAGCCCAGACGAGTGACATTGAGCCTCGCCTGGCAAACCCTTGCCAGCCACAACGAAAAAAAGGAAAAAAGAAGAAGAGCAAAATAGAAAATTCATAAATATTCGAAACTACGTGGTCCACAAAAGCCAATGGACCAACATTTCTTGCACAAGCTTGAATGGTGGCTGGTAAAATCAGCTCCGTCACAAGATGGATGAATCGGTTGCAGCGACTTATAGCATAGCACTTCTCTTTTAGCACCTCCCACAAACACAAGCACGCATCCGAAAGGATTAATGATGGTAACTTCGATCGGTCCACAGCATCATTGAACACATATCTGTTTCGGCACGAGTCCAATATACAAGCATTCAACCATAGCAAATGAAGTCCCACTTTAGGAAGCTTCCGGTTGAGAAGCTTGAGAATCTCGACACCTCAGGTGTGTTCCTAACTCCGCAGCAGCTAACATGGTTCGATCTTCAAGAGACAATCACAAAACAGGATGTGTTTAGAGGCGCCTGCCGTTACTACAGTCTGAAAGCTCCGAGGAATCCAAGTGATCCTTCTATCAACTGCTCGGCGGAATGTTCAAACACTTACAATGCATGATCCCGCAGTCTTGAAGTTTTTTTTTTTGACACGGTCTGGGATTCGAACACTCGACCTTTTGCGAGAGGAAGAGTGCGCGAAGCAGCAGCGCCACCCAAGTGGGTGGTGACATGCAGATTCAGGAGACAACCCACGGACACCCCAGACCAATTCACGAAGTAAGAGACCGTGAAGGAGGTTTGATTGGAGGTGGTGGCGCTGGAGATTAATCTGTGCGTGGGAGGTTAAAATGGTGGGCAGTGAAGCAGGGTTTGCCAGATCGAATTGACAATCTATCTATGCTTTACAGCCACCATGCAGAACTCCAATGCACATTGTAGAGTCACAGTAGCTGCAACAAAGAATTGAAATTTTAACCTGTCACCCTGAAGAGTGCCTTGCATCGGAAGATTCAGACTTCCAAACCTTTGGACATATGGTTTCCTCAATTCTTTTTGGCACTTTCCTCAAGCTTCTAAATTTGGAAAAATTTCGGGCAAATAAAGAACGAACCTGCATAACACGAAACAACTTAACTTTCTGATCTTATTAAGCCCACAACAAAGGATCATATAGGCCACGCTTTCAAATGAACATTAAACCTTAAGCCAAGGAATGCAGGATGCCTACAAATAAAGAATCAACATAAAAGGGAGAATAAGAAACAGTGGGCATTCTCCACGGTTTCGCAAAATATGGTAGGGTTCTCCATCGATATACACCATACAGTTCAAAACAATCAGCAGCCAAAAGTTGAGATGCAAAATAAGCAGAATGACAACCTTAAATGAAAGAGGGACAACGAATTATTTGGTTCGCTGTGCCACTTCATGGAGCCAGTACCCTTGTCGCCATATGCTTCTTCTTCCGATGTATATCCAGCAATTCGGAGCATTCTCGAGTTGAGGGTTCACAAACTTCTCCAAGAAATCTTCTTCCGAAATCGTCAACAGGGTAGTCAAGCCAAACCGGTCACCCAGAAGAGTACTGTGTTACAGAAGATTCAGACTGCCAAACCTTTGGATATATGGTTTCCTCATTCTTTTAGGCACATTCCCAAAGCTTCTCAATTTGGAAAAATTTTGCGCAAATAAAAAATGAACCTGCATACATGAGCAACTTAACTTCTTGATCTTATTAAGCCTAAAATCAGGGACCATACAAAACCTCAAGGCAAGGAATACAGGGAGCCTACGAATAAAGAACCAACTCAAGGGGACAGTACGAAACAATGGACATTGTCCCATGGTTGCACAAGAAAAATGGTAGGCAGCTGTCCTCCATCAATACACAATATTGTTCGAAAGAATCAACAGTCAAAATGCGACACAAATAAACAGAATGACAACCTTAAATGAAAGAGGGACAAGCCAATTATTTGGTACCCTGTGCCATTTTACAGAACCAGAGTCCTTGTTGCCATATGCTTCTTCTCCCGATATATATCCAGCAATTCCGGAGCTTCCTCGAGATGAGGGGTCACAAACTTCCCCAGGAAATCTTCTTCCGAAATCGACAACAGGGAAGTCAAGCCAATCTTTGTCTTCGTCAAACCATGCGACGACAGATGTTTAAAAACCAAACATCGAGGACGAATCCGTTTTTCTAAGCTCAGTGACATCAACGTAGGGTGTCGCAGAAGAAACGAAGATTCAAATCCCATTTCCTTGACAAAGAATCCCATTACTGTCATTATTTTTTCTTCGGATAAAATCATGCACCAAGGATACTTCACAAAAGCACTCATGGCATTATCTCTAGACCAGCCCCACCTGCTATAAGCATCGAATTTCCTCTCCCATGTCGATTCGCTCATCCCCATGACCGCTAACATTGCAACAGCGAACTTTGCCTCAGAAGGATCATCAAAGCCCATCCCCTTGGTTTTCTCCACAATTTCCTCGAGGTGATTGTACCGATTTATCATCACCCTAGGCTGACACTTAACTAACCACATGATGCTTGATTCACGCACTCCATTATCTCTCAAAATCTTGACGAAGGGATCAATTGTAGCCTCGAAACCTTGTGACAATATTTTCGGATTGCGTCTAATAGCTGTAACCGCATGCTTTTCGCACCGAAGGAAGTCCCGAAGCCTGCCAAAAGTGGGGATGAGATGCTTCTCTAAGCTCCTAGTCAATAAGTAGGGCGAGGCAGTGATCATTCTCACCAGGTGAAAGCCGGAAAAGCCGACAGAGCGCAGATACTTCAATTTGGGCAAGAGGGTCCTCTCAGGACACGCCGAAATCAGCCGAGGCCACTTCCTAATCATATCCGAAATCTGGGATTGAGAGAAACCATGGCTCTTGAAGGCGTTAATGACCGCTTCGGGTCTCGCCGAGGTATTGAAGACGACCCGGTTGGAAACGAACAATGCCGATTCCGGGGACAACCCGCATGAATTCACGAGATAAGAGACCGTGAAAGAGGGTCGATTCGAGGAGGTGGTGGAGATTAATCTGAGAGCAGCGGGCAAGAACAGAGGGCGGCGAACTAGGGTTTTCGAGAGCGAACTGAACATGGGACTTATGGACTGAGACAACGGCGAGTACAATTCACAAGCAAAATCACATTCGATTCGACTGACCTTTCTTCTTCCTTCTCTCCCTCGCAGATTCACCTTCGCTGAAGAGAACTTCCAGTCACGAATGATCAAAAAGACCCCACAGTTTCCTGAAAAGAGAGTAAAAATTTGGCAAAATGAGACAAATGATACGTCAATTTTGACCGATGTATAATGGAGTCGCTCGACTTTTAATTTAATATATTTTATATAATCCACAACAACAAAAAACTATATTGAACATCATTAATAGCTTTGAATATGTTAGAAATCTGGACATATGATAATTACATAGTTACATATTAATAGTTGGAGAATTACATTGTATATTGGGTCAATATTCAAAGGTCATTTGTATTATTATCCCTAAAAATAACGAAGAATAAAATTACACCAACCAAGTAAGGATGCTTTGGTCATTGGAACTATGATTGACATATAATAGGATACAGTGAGATACCAAGTTCTCCCGACAATAAAAGTGGATATATTTAATAATATCAAGTGTTTGGTACACTTCAAGATAAGATTATAAGTAACAAAGTATCCAATTAAATTAATTGAAAGCTAAGGAAAAATCCTAGATCTAGGAATTGTGGCCATCGCCTCCACAATGGCCATGATCTACTACGGCAACCACTAATACCGCGATGTAGCAACGATGCAAATCGGTAAATTTGAAGCCGTGACAAAGAGAATGGGCGGGGATTTCAGGCGACCACCAGAATTGTCCATGCTTCATCTCAAATTAATCAAGATATGCATGGTTGACGATACGAAAGATTTACAGGCTCTTCATCGCCATCTTCCCCCTCTTCCATAGAGAAGTTTAGTACCTCCATGAGGATTATAGTGTCGTGGCAGAGTCCTGATTTTGTCCACAATGATATTGATCATTACCTCAATGAGGTGGTGCAGGCGAAGCCACAGTTCTAGCCACCAATGTCTGAGGTGGTGCCAGCATTGCTTTCATTGAGGGTTAGACCCTTGATTGCTTCCACCCTTATCTATTGCTGGTTAGACCCTCATGGCCTCTAGCGAAGGCTTGAGCCTTGCTAGGGGCTCGACGAGGCTCGACCCTTGCCAGGCCAGCCTTGGCAAGGCCGACCTTAGGTAGGGACGGGGAGATCAATCCTTGCTCGGTCAACCATCGCTAGCCACAATGAAAAATAGAAAAGTAAAAGAGAAAAATAAAAAATTCAAAAAAAATTATTAAATTGTTCACGTCAATCAGACAGGTCCCACGTAGGTGGATTAGCTTCCATATTAGTAATTTCTGATATTATACCTAGATAAACTGAATTAACACAAATACAAAAGGTTTGGGACTACGTTAGCAGAAAAAAAAAAGGTGTAGGATGGAATTAACACAATTGCAATAAGTATAGAATTTTTGTTGGTAATTTTCCCTAGTTCTAAACTTTTTCATGTTTTTTCAATTGAGTCTATCCTATTAATTTGTGAAAAATCGCTAACGTAGATAATTTTATAATATTCTAGTATATATTTTTTTTATAAAAAGACAAGGCTATTTCTACCCCTATATGGCTAAATCCACCCAATTTTAACCAAAAAGACAATCTCCCTTAATCTTCAATTGAAATTTAAGTGGTGGCCCTAAATTTATCCATTTTCTTTCTCTTTCTAGTTTTTCTATTGTTATGTAGGATCTAGTTGCAACTATAACTAAGAATTTCACATGTTCTGCTTTTGTATATTGCGAGCGCTATATATATATTAACGTTAGGTTTTCCTTTCACAGAAGCTAGTTTCGTAAAAAAAAAAAAAACTTTGAAGAAACCCTCTATCAAAAAATAAAACCACACTTTCATTTTTCAACGTGAAACTCTACAAGAAAATGCTCAAAAAAGAAATTTTTTTCCAATGCCAGTCAAATCTCATCATTTTGGATTGACAAAGGTAATATCATCGATCAAGTTTTTATGAATAAAAGTCAAAATGCCTTATTGTGCATAAGTTTTTCACGGCAACGATTTTTTAGAATATTCCTAAACATTCCTTTAACGTATCACGTGCTTTGTGTGAAAATATCTCATCAATAGGAAGGGAAAAAAAAAGACATTCTTTTATGTGGTAAGTGGGAGACTATATATATTTTCCAGGAAATTTCTCTATACAATAAGAATTGTTTCTATGGAAGTAAAATCTAAATAAAATAAAATATTGCATTAGATAAACACAAAATATCCACAATAAACAAAGACAAAACATGTGAGATGCTTAACTATGACAACTAGATCCTAAATAGAAATAGAAATAGAAATAGAAACAAATAAAGGCAAAAAAAAAGATGGACTGGGGACAACCATTTTAAGTTGCAATTGCATGATGGAGGGAAATTTTGTCTTTTGAGTGAAGAGCAGGGTGTATTAGTAATATACAGGGTAGAAATAGCATCGCCCTTTAAAAAAAATACTTATTTTTTTATTTTATTTTATTTTTCCTTTCGTTTCGTTTCTTTTGTTCCTTTCTTTTATTTTCCTTTTTCCTTTTTTATCTTTTATCTATTTCCTATGTGGCACAGGCCTGCGATGACTTGAACGTAGAAAGAGCTAATTTCGAAGACAGTCCGTGCGATTTTATGTGGTAAGAGAATATAAATCACTGATGAGGTCGATACTAATCAAATCGGATGATGAAATGATTCAGTTTGGGGAGGCTAGCCCAAGATCCCTAATTGTAAGCAAGGGCTTTGCGAGTCGAGTCGAAGATATCTGATGGTGTGACGACCGCAGTTGCCAGATCGAGTAAAGATACCATCTCCATTGTTGACGTTCACTGGTTTCGTGAAATAGACTTGGAGAACGATGAAACAAAATGGATAAATCGAACACATAATCATGTTTTTTCTTTTCTTTCACTTTTCCCGTTTTTTTTTTTTTTACCCTTTCTTCTACCTCCAGGCGACCTGACCAGATCTACGCGCTGCACCCACTACGCCACCTCTATTCAATCCCGAGTGTTCTATAGCAACTCCGACAGATTTCAAGCGAATCTAGGCGTCTCTCCGCATCAACAGGTCCCGGCGACCTCCCAGGTGCCGGTCAAGATTTCCAGTGATCCCCAACAAGCCTCTAGTTTCCTGGTGGTGCCTCAACGCCTCATCACTTCTTGTGGCCACACCGAGGCGCTCATCCAGCAGCCTTGCCCGAGATTCTGAACCCGCGACAAAGCATCATTGACGACCAACACGTAGTCAGACACCGCCCATGCTGACCACCGTTGTGAGTATAGCGGCCACCAAGAATCGCTGTAGGCCGCCAAATCCAGCCACGAGCCCATCATTGCCATCCGCCGATTGCAGAGCCAATCCAATCCGATCTGCATGGCGAGGCCAACCTAGCCCAGGCCAGATCTAGGGAGCTCAAGACTTGCCATGGACGGTGAAGCCTGCCCTCGCCAAGGTGGACAGCGAGCATTGGGTCTGCAAGTGGCTTGAAATCAAGTGATCTCGTCACAAGATGGATCAATCACTTGCAGGAACTTATAGCACAATACTTCTCCTTTAGCATCTCCTACAAAGACAAGGAGGCATCCGAAAGGATTAACGCCAGTAAGTTCGAACCCATCTCTTTGCCTTGACACAAGTCCAAGATATTAGGATTGAACCATAGCAAATGAAGCCCCACTTTAGGAAGCTTTCCGTTGAGAAGCTTGAGAACCTCACCACCTCAAGTGTCTTCCTGACTCCGAAGCAACTAACACGATTTGATCTTCAAGAGACATGATCACAAAACAGGATGTGCTTAGAGGCGCTTGCCAGTACTGATAGCTGAAAGCTCTCAGGAATCCAGGTGATCCTCCTATCAACTGCTCAGTGGATTGTTCAGATGCTTTCTACAATGCCTGATCCCACGGTCTTGAAGTTGGCACGGTTGGACATGAACAACACCTATTCAGGAGACAACCCACACGAATTCATGACGTGAGAGACGGTGAAAGAGGGTTGATTCTAGGTGGCGGCACTGGAGATTAATCTGAGCATTGGAGGTGAAAATGGATGGCGGTGAAGCAGGGGTTTGCCAGAGGGAACTTACAATCTATCTATGCTACACAACCATCGTGCAGAACACCAATGCACATTATAGAGTCACAATAATTGCAAGAAAGCACACAATATTAACTGGCTTAAGTATACTACAAGTTTCACTACAAGTGTCAAAACTTGCGTACGGCGCCAAAACTTTCAAAACGATCACTTAAGTACCAAATTTTTTGAAAAACGATCACTCAAGTGTTAAATTTTTTGAAAAACGCTCATTTCAATGTCAACTCCAGAGAGGCACTTCAGCTAAATATAAATAAAAAAAGATCACATCGGATTTTCGGCGAGATACATTAGCTCAAATCGGAGTTGGCGCTGAAGTAAGCGTTTTTAAAAAAAATTGGCACTTAAATGATCGTTTTGAAAGTTTTGGCGATTTTAGTGTACTTCAACCAATTTTAACCTGTCGCCTTGAATGGTGCTGTGTACCAGAAGATTCAGACTTCCAAACTTTTGGATATATGGTTTCCTTATTCTTTTTGGCACTTTCCTCAAGCTTCCCAATTTGGAAAAATTTCGGGCAAATAAAGAATGAACTTAACTTTTTGATCTTATTAAGCCTACGACTCAACTTCAACAAAGGCCATGCTTTCAAATTAACATTAAGCCTTAAGGCAAGGAATGCAGGAAGCCTACGAATAAAGAACCAACTTAAAAGGGAGAATAAGAAACAATGGACATTCTCCAGGGTTTCACAAAATATGGTAGGCATTCTCTATCGATACACCATACAATTCAAAAGAATCAGCAGCCAAAAGTTGAGACGCAAAATAAACAGAATGACAACCTGATGTGCGCATGGGCGAGTGATTCCGTCGGTAGGACTTGAAGGATGGTTCTGATGTGTCGGATGCTCCCACATCGCAACCTTAAATAAAGAGGGATAAGTGAATTATTTGGTTCGCTGTGCCACTTCATCGAACCAGTATCCTCATCGCCATATGCTTCTTCTTCTGATATATATCCAGCAATCCGGAGCTTCCTCGAGATGAGGGGTCACAAACTTCTCCAGGAAATCTTCTTCCGAAATCGTCAACAGTGTAGTCAAGCCAAACCTGTCACCCTGAAGAGTGCTGTGTTTACAGAAGATTCAGACTCCAAACCTTTGGAGATATGGTTCCCTCATTCTTTTTGGCACTTTCCCAAAGCTTCTCAATTTGGAAAATTTTGCGCAAATAAAGAATGAACCTGCATACATGAGCAACTTAACTCCTTGATCTTATTAAGCCTAAAATCAGGGATCATATAGGCCAAGGTTTCAAACGAACATTGAACCTCAAGGCAAGGAATACAGGAAGCCTACGAATAAAGAACCAACTCAAAGGGAGAGTACGAAACAATGGACATTGTCCCATGGTTGCACAAGAAAAATGGTAGGCAGCTGTCCTCCATCGATACACAATATTGTTCGAAAGAATCCACAGTCAAAATTCGAGACACAAATAAACAGAATGACAACCTTAAATGAAAGAGGGACAAGCCAATTATTTGGTACCCTGTGCCATTTTACGGAACCAGAGTCCTCGTTGCCATATGCTTCTTCTCCCGATACATATCCAGCAATTCCGGAGCTTCTTCGAGATGAGGGGTCACAAACTTCTCCAGGAAATCTTCTTCCGAAATCGACAACAGGGTAGTCAAGCCAATCTTAGTCTTCATCAAACCATGCGATGACAGATGTTTAAAAACCAAACATCGAGGACGAATCCGGTTTTTCTAAGCTCAGCGACATCAACGTAGGGTGTCGCAGAAGAAATGAAGATTCAAACCCCATTTCCTTGACAAAGAATCCCATCACTGCCAATATTTTTCCTTCGGACAAAATCATACACCAAGGACACTTCACAAAAGCTCTCATGGCATCATCTCTCGACCAACCCCACCTGCCATAAGCATCGAATTTCCTCTCCCACATCGATTCGGTCATCCCTGCAACCGCTAACATAGCCACGGCGAACTTTGACGCAGAAGGATCATCAAAGCCCATCCCCTTGGTTTTCTCCACAATTTCCTCGAGGCGATCGCACGACGTCATCAGCGTCCTGGACTGACACTTGACTAACCACAAAATGCTTGATTCACGCACTCCGTTGTCTCTCAAAATCTTGACGATGGGATCAATGGTAGCCTCGAAACCTTGTAGCAATATTCTCCGACTGCGTCTAATAGCCACAACCGCGTACTCATTGCCCCGAAGGAAGTCCCGAAGCCTACCAAAATTGGGGATGAGATGCTTCTCTAAGCTCCTAGTCAATAAGTACGGAGCAGCAGTGATCATCGTCGCCAGGTCAAAGCCGGAAAAGCCGACAGAGCGCAGATACCTCAATTTAGGCAACAGGGTCCTCTCGGGACTCGCCACAATCAGCCGAGGGCACTTCCTAATCACACCCGAAATCTGGGATTCAGAGAAACCATGGCTCTTCAAGGCGTTAATGACCGCGTCGGGTCTCGCGGAGGTTTCGAAGACGACGCGGCTGGAAACGAACAACGCCGATTCCGGGGACAACCCACATGAATTCACGAGATAAGAGAAAGCGAAAGAGGGTGGATTCGAGGTGGCGGTAGAGATTAATCTGAGAGCGGTGGGCAAGAACAGCGGGCGGCGAAGCAGGGTTTTAGAGAGCGAACTGAACATGGGACTCAGACCGAGACAAACGGCGAGTACAATCAAAACAAAAAAGAATCACGTTCGATTCGACTGACCTCTCTTCTTCCTTCTCTCCCTCGCAGATTCTCCGTCGATGAAGATAGAACTTCCAGTCCCGAACACGAGACTTTCAGAGCTCTCCTGAGAAATTTGCAATAAATAAGCAAGAACGACTAAGAAATCCTAAAAATCTATTGAAAATTGCCTAAAAAAAAAACAAAAACAAAATAAATCTATCTAAAATTGTATCTAATTTAGTCCATCCAGCCAAATTTTTGCCCGAAATTACTAACGTAAATATTAATCATCTTACGTAACACCACCTATGCTGAGATGAAATTTTTTTAACAATATCATAATAAATTTTATGATTTATTTAATTTTATTTTTTCTCTCCCTCTCTCTATTTCTCTTTTTTTTTTACTTTTTTTCGTTATGGACAGCAAGCTGGGCGTCACGTTGGCGAGGGTCAAGCCTCCCTAGCGACTAGGATGGCGAGGGTCGAGCCTTCCCAAGGCCGCAAGGGAAGCCAAACCCTCGCAAAACTCGGGCAAGGGCAGCCCTCACTAGAGGCTTCGAGGCCGATCTTCTTAGTTCCTCATCGGACATACAAAGAAGCGTGTAGTCACGTTTGAGCTCACGGTTCCACCTTTTGAAATAGGGGAAAATTAGTAGAGTTCTAAATAAAAGGCAAAATATTCGAAACTACGTAGTCCACAAAAGCCAATGAACCAACATTTCTTGCACAAGCTTGAACGGTGGCCGGTAAAATCAGCTTTGTCACAAGATGGATGAATCGGTTGCCGCAAATTATAGCGTAGCACTTCTCTTTTAGCATCTCCCACACAGGCATGCATCCGAAATGATTAATGATAGTAACTTCGATCGGTCCATAGCATCAACGAACACATATTTGTCTCGGCACGAGTCCGAGATATGAGGATTGAACCATAGCAAATGAAGTCCCACTTTAGGAAGCTTTCCGTTGAGAAGCTTGAGAACCTCAACACCTCAAGTGTGTTCCTGACTCCGCAGCAGCTAACAGGATTCGATCTTCAAGGGACAATCACAAAACAGGACGTGCTTAGAGGTGCCGGCCGGTACTATAGTCTGAGAGCTCAAAGGAATCCAGTGACTCGGCGGATTGCTCAGATGCCATCCACAATGCGTGATCCTGAGGTCTTGAAGTCAACCCGGTTGGACAAGAACAATACAGATTCAGGACACAACCTACACGAACTCACAAAATAAGAGACCATGAAAGAGGGTTGATTCGAGGTGGCAGCACTGGAGATTAATCCGAGCGTGGGAGGTTAAAATGGCGGGCAGCGAAGCAGGGTTTGGCAGAGCAAACTTACAATCTATCTTCGCTTTACAACCATCATGCAGAACACCAATGCACATTATAGAGTCACAGATAGTGGCAACAACGAACTCAAATTTTAACCTGTCACCCTGAAGAGTGCTGTGTATTAGAAAAGATTCAGACTTCCAAACCTTTGGATATACGGTTTCCACTTTCCTCAAGCTTCTCAATTTGGAAAATTTACGGAATGAACCTGCATACATGAACTACTTAACTTTCTGATCTTATTAAGCCCACAACAAAGGATCATATAGGCCATGCTTTCAAACTAACATTTAACCTGCACAAGCTTGAAAGGTAGAAACAATGGACATTGTCCTACGGTTTCACAAAATATGGTAAGGGTTCTCCATCGATACACCATACAGCTCGAAAGAACCGACAGCCAAAACTAGAGACACAAAATAAACAGTATGTCAACCTAAAAATGAAAGAGGGACAAGCAAATTATTCGGTACATTGTGCCACTTCACGGAACCAGCAACCTCGTCGCCATATGCTTCTTCTCCTGATATATATCCAGCAATTCCGGAGCTTCCTCGAGATGAGGGGTCACAAACTTCTCCAGGAAATCTTCTTCCGAAATTTTCAACAGGGTAGTCAAACCAACCTTCGTCTTCGTCAAACCATGCGACGACAGATGTTTAAAAACCAAACATCGAGGTCGAATCCGTTTTTCTAAGCTCAGCGTCATCAACAAAGGATGTTGCAGAAAAAATGAAGATTCAAACCCCATTTCCTTGACAAAGAATCCCATCACTGACATTATTTTTTCGTCCGACAACGTCATGCACCAAGGACACTTCACAAAAGCTCTCATCGCATCATCTCTAGACCAACCCCACCGGCTATAAGCATCGAATTTCCTCTCCCATGTTGATTTGCTCATCCCCGCGACCGCTAACATAGCCACGGCGAACTTTGCCATAGAAGGATCATCAAAGCCCATCCCCATGGTTTTCTCCAGAGTTTCCTCGAGGTGATTGTGCTGATTTATCATCATCCTAGACTGACACTTAACTAACCACACAATGCGTGATTCACGCACTCCGTTATCTCTCAAAATCTTGACGAAGGGATCAATTGTAGCCTCGAAACCATGTGACAATATTCTCGGATTGCGTCTAATAGCTGTAACCGCATACTTTTCGCACAGGAGAAACTCCCTAAGCCTACCGAAATTGGGGATGAGGTGCTTCTCTAAGCTCCTATGCAACAAGTAGGGAGAGGCAGTGATTATTCTCGCCAGGTCAGAGCCGGAAAAGCCGACCGAGCGCAGATAGTTCAATTTGGGCAAGAGGGTCCTCTCAGGACTCGCCAAAATCAGCCGAGGCCACTTCCTAATCATATCCGAAATCTGGGATTGAGAGAAACCATGGCTCTTCAAGGCGTTAATGACCGCGTCGGGTCTCGCGGAGGTTTCGAAGACGACGCGTTTGCAAACGCATAACGCCGATTCCGGGGACAACCCACATGAATCCACGAGATAAGAGAATGCGAAAGAGGGTCCATTCGAGGTGGCGGTGGAGATTAATCTGAGAGCGATTGGCAAGAACAGGAGACGGCGAAGCAGGGTTTTAGAGAGCGAACTGAACATGGGACTGACCTCTCTTCTTCCTTCTCTTCCTCGCAGATTCTCCGTCGATGAAGATCGAACTTCCAGTCACGAACGCCAGACTTCGGAAATTTTCACCTCTGCTGAGGAAGTTTGCAATAAATAATGCACAACGAATAAGAAACTTTTAAGAAATTTTGGAAAATTGCCTAAAGGGTAAAACAAAAATAAAAAAATCTTAAATCTATTGAAATTATATCAATTCAGTCCTAAAATATTTGCATTTATTCTAATTCAATCCATCCAGTCAATTTTTTCCTAAAATCGCCGACGTGAACGTCAATCGTCCCATGTGGCTCCACCGACGTTGAGGTGAAATTTTATTAACAATATCATAATAAATTTTACGATTTATTTAATTTTATCTCTTTTTTACTTTTTTTATTATTATGGCCAGCGAGGATCAAGACTCCCTAGCGGCTAGGATGGCGAGGGCCGAGCCTCGCCAAGGCCGTGAGGGAAGTCAAACCCTCGCCAGATTTGGGCGAGAGCAGCCGTCGCTAGAGACCTCGAGGTCGACCTTCTTAGTTCCTTTTCGAACATACAAAGAAGCATGTAGTCATGGTTGAGCCCACGCTTCCACATCGGCTTTGATCTCGCGGCCTGGGCGAGGCCGAGGTGGCTTCTGGTGAGGGTTCGACCCCCTCCAGCCAGCCCTAGCGAGGCCGACCTCACCCAAAGACAGTGAGATCAAGCCTCACTCGGCCAACCTTACCAGCCACAATGAAAAAGGGGAAAAAAGAAGAAGAGCAAAATAGAGAATTCATAAATATTTGAAACTACGTGGTCCACAAAAGCCAATGAACCAACATTTCTTGCACAAGCTTGAACGGTGGCCGGTAAAATCAGCTCCGTCACAAGATGGATGGATCGGTTGCCGCAAATTATAGCATGGCACTTCTCTTTTAGCATCTCCCACACAGGCATGCATCCGAAATGATTAATGATGGTAACTTCGATCAGTCCATAGCATCAACGAACACATATCTGTCTCAGCACGAGTCCGAGATATGAGGATTGAACCATAGCAAATGAAGTCCCACTTTAGGAAGCTTTCCGTTGAGAAGCTTGAGAACCTCAACACCTCAAGTGTGTTCCTGACTCCGCAGCAGCTAACAGGATTCGATCTTCAAGGGACAATCACAAAACAGGACGTGCTTAGAGGTGCCAGCCAGTACTAAAGTCTGAAAGCTCAAAGGAATCTAGGTGATCCTTCTATCAACTGCTCGGCGGATTGTTGAGTCGCTTACAATGCATGAGCCCGTAGTCTTGAAGTTGACACGGTTGGAGACGAACAACACAGATTCAGGAGACAACCCACACGAATTCACGAAGTAAGAGACCGTGAAGGAGGTTTGATTGGAGGTGGTGGCGCTGGAGATTAATCTGTGCGTGGGAGGTTAAAATGGTGGGCAGCGAAGCAGGGTTTGCCAGAGCGAACTTACAATCTATCTATGCTTTACAACCACCATGCAGAACTCCAATGCACATTGTAGAGTCCCAGTAGCTGCAACAAAGAATTCAAATTTTAACCTGTCACCCTTAAGAGTGCTTTGTATCAGAAGATTCAGACTTCCAAACCTTTGGACATATGGTTTCCTCATTCTTTTTGGCACTTTCCTCAAGCTTCTAAATTTGGAAAAATTTCGGGCAAATAAAGAACGAACCTGCATAACACGAGCAACTTAACTTTCTGATCTTATTAAGCCCACAACAAAGGATCATATAGGCCACGCTTTCAAATGAACATTAAACCTTAAGCCAAGGAATGCAGGATGCCTACAAATGAAGAATCAACATAAAAGGGAGAATAAGAAACAATGGACATTCTCCACGGTTTCACAAAATATGGTAGCCATTCTCCATCGATATACATCATACAGTTCAAAAGAATCAGCAGCCAAAAGTTGAGACGCAAAATAAGCAGAATGACAACCTTAAATGAAAGAGGGACAAACAAATTATTTGGTTCGCTGTGCCACTTCATGGAGCCAGTACCCTCGTCGCCATGTGCTTCTTCTTCCGATGTATATCCAGCAATTCGGAGCATTCTCGAGATGAGGGTTCACAAACTTCTCCAGGAAATCTTCTTCCGAAATCGTCAACAGGGTAGTCAAGCCAAACCAGTCACCCTGAAGAGTACTGTGTTACAGAAGATTCAGACTGCCAAACCTTTGGATATATGGTTTCCTCATTCTTTTAGGCACATTCCCAAAGCTTCTCAATTTGGAAAAATTTTGCGCAAATAAAGAATGAACCTGCATACATGAGCAACTTAACTTCTTGATCTTATTAAGCCTAAAATCAGGGACCATACAAAACTTCAAGGCAAGGAATACAGGGAGCCTACGAATAAAGAACCAACTCAAGGGGACAGTACGAAACAATGGACATTGTCCCATGGTTGCACAAGAAAAATGGTAGGCAGCTGTCCTCCATCAATACACAATATTGTTCGAAAGAATCAACAGTCAAAATTCAAGACACAAATAAACAGAATGACAACCTTAAATGAAAGAGGGACAAGCCAATTATTTGGTACCCTGTGCCATTTTACGGAACCAGAGTCCTCGTTGCCATATGCTTCTTCTCCCGATATATATCCAGCAATTCCGGAGCTTCCTCGAGATGAGGGGTCACAAACTTCCCCAGGAAATCTTCTTCCGAAATCGACAACAGGGTAGTCAAGCCAATCTTCGTCTTCGTCAAACCATGCGACGACAGATGTTTAAAAACCAAACATCGAGGTCGAATCCGTTTTTCTAAGCTCAGTGACATCAACCAAGGATGTCGCAGAACAAATGAAGATTCAAACCCCATTTCCTTGACAAAGAATCCCATCACTGACATTATTTTTTCGTCCGACGACATCATGCACCAAGGACACTTCACAAAAGCTCTCATGGCATCATCTCTAGACCATCCCCACCTGCTATAAGCATCAAATTTCCTCTCCCATGTCAATTCGCTCATCCCTGCGACCGCTGACATAGCCACAGCGAACTTTGCCTCAGAAGGATCATCAAAGCCCATCCCCCTGATTTTCTCCACAATTTCCTCGAGGTGATTGTAACTATTTATCATCACCCTAGGCTGACACTTAACTAACCATGCAATGCTTGATTCACGCACTCCATTATCTCTCAAAATCTTGACGAAGGGATCAATTGTAGCCTCGAAACCTTGTGACAATATTTTCGGATTGCGTCTAATAGCTGTAACCGCATGCTTTTCGCCCTGAAGGAAGTCCCGAAGCCTACCAAAAGTGGGGATGAGATGCTTCTCTAAGCTCCTAGTCAATAAGTAGGGCGAGGCAGTGATCATTCTCACCAGGTGAAAGCCGGAAAAGCCGACAGAGCGCAGATAGTTCAATTTGGGCAAGAGGGTCCTCTCAGGACACGCCGAAATCAGCCGAGGCCACTTCCTAATCATATCCGAAATCTGGGATTGAGAGAAACCATGGCTCTTGAAGGCGTTAATGACCGCTTCGGGTCTCGCCGAGGTATTGAAGACGACGCGGTTGGAAACGAACAATGCCGATTCCGGGGACAACCCACATGAATTCACGAGATAAGAGACCGCGAAAGAGGGTCGATTCGAGGAGGCGGTGGAGATTAATCTGAGAGCAGCGGCCAAGAACAGAGGGCGGCGAACTAGGGTTTTCGAGAGCGAACTGAACATGGGACTTATAGACTGAGACAACGGCGAGTACAATTCACAAGCAAAATCACATTCGATTCGACTGACCTTTCTTCTTCCTTCTCTCCCTCGCAGATTCACCTTCGCTGAAGAGAACTTCCAGTCACGAATGATCAAAAAGACCCCCAGAGTCTCCTGAAAAGAGAGAAAAATTTGGCAAAATGAGACAAATGATACGTCAATTTTGACCGATGTATAATGGAGTCCTCGACTTTTAATTTGATTAATATAATTTTTAAACTTTAACTCAATTTATAATATAATTTCTGAATTTTTATGTTTATTAATATGATCCTTTAATTTTTAAAATACGTTCAAACTTAATCTGCGAACTTGAATCAATGGAATAACTATATTAAACGTATTTCTTCAATTCAAGATTAAGTTGAATATATTTTAACAATTCATAGACTATATTGATTAAATTAAAAGTTGAGAGACCATATTGTACATTGAGTTAAAACTCAAAGACTATATTGATCATATCAATAGTTTGGGGACTACATTATATATTGGATCAATGTTCAAAGGCCATTTGTGCCATTATCCCTAAAAATAATGAAGAATAAAATTACACCACGCAAGGATGCTTTGGTCGTTGGAACTATGATTGACATATAATAGGATACAACGAGATATCAAGTTCTCTGGACAATAAAAGCGGATATATTTAATCATATCAAGTGCTTGGTAGACTTCAAGATAAGATTATAAGTAACAAAGTATCCAATTTAATTAATTGAAAGCTAAGGAAAAATCCAAGATCTAGGAATTGTGGCCATCGCCTTCACAATGGCCATGATCTACTACAGCAACCACCAATACTGCGGTCCAACAATGACGCAAATCGATAAGTCTGAGGCCATGACAAAAGAGAATGGGCGGGGATTTCAGGCGACCACCAGAATTGTCTATGCTTCACCTCAAATTAATCAAGATCTAGATTATTGACAATACGAAAGATTTATAGGCTCTTCATCACCATCTTCCCCCTCTTCCATAGAGAAGTTTAGTACCTCCATGAGGAATATAGCGCCGTGGTAGTCCTGATTTTGTCCACAATAATATTGATCATTACCTCAATGAGATGGTGCAGGCGGAGCCACAGTTCTAGCCACCAATGTCTAAGGTGGTGCAAGCATTGCTTTCATCGAGGATTTATCGAGGGTTAGACCCTCGATTGCTTCCACCATATCTATTGCGGGTTAGACCCTCATGGCCTCTAGCGAAAGCTTGAGCCTTGCTAGGGGCTCGACCCTCGCCAAGCCAACCCTAGCAAGGCCAACCTCACATAGGGAAGGGGAGATCGAGCCTTGCTTGGTCAACCATCGCTAGCCACAATGAAAAATAGAAAAGTAAAAAGAGAAAAATAAAAATTATAAAAAATTTATTAAATTGTTCACGTGAGCGCATACGGTGCCACGTAGGTGGATCAACTTCCATATTAGTAATTTCTGACCAAAATTAGCCGGATAAACTGAATTGATACAAATGTAAAAGGTTTGGGACTACATTAGCAAAAAAAAAAAATAGGTGTAGGATGGAATTAACACAATTGCAATAAGTATAGGATTTTTATTGGTAATTTTCTTGAGTTCTAAACTTTTTCATGTTTTCTCAATTGAGTCTATTCGATTAATTTGTTGAAAATCGCTAACGTAGATAATTTTATAATATTCTAGTATTTTTTTTTTTTAAAGACGAGGCTATTTCTACCCCTATATGGCTAAATCCACCCAATTTTAACCAAAAAGACAATCTCCCTTAATCTTCAATTGCAATTTAAGTGGTGGCCCTAAAATTATCCATTTTCTTTCTCTTTCTAGTTTTTCTATTATTATGTAGGATCTAGTTGCAACTATAACTAAGAATTTTAACCTATATATATATATATATATATATATATATATATATATATATATATTGAGGATTGATTGTAAATCTGCAAAGGACATTTTGCAGAAAGATATTTTAAATATTGCCTCTAAATAGATTTTTGCACGATGGCAAGACATCCTCTCCGTTTTTGACTTTGACATTGAATTTATACACGGGGATTCAAACTCTCTTCCCGATTTTCTCACACGCGAATTTTTACGGGGAAAGAATCCTCAACCATGCCCCCTAGAAAAGACAAAGGCAAGAGCAAAGCTCCTGCCCCGATAGAAAACCAAATAATTCCCGTAAAAATGACCCCCATTCGGAGCTGGCTTGAAGCCACCCGGTCTTCGGAGAAAATTGTGACCCAGCCACAACCAAAATTACCTTCCGGACCAGGACAATCATCCTCAACCAAAATTTTGAAACCAACAGGCTCGGGAGAATCACCCTCAGCCCTTATCCCTTTTGACAAACTTGCTATGATTCCTCCGGAATTTTTGAAGCAACCGGGATACGAAGTAGTGATCCCAGAAGAGGTACGATCTCCTTCACCTTTGAAACCAAAAAATATCTCAAGTGAGGTGGTTCTTCCGACTTCGCTAACCCCTCAAAAGACTGCTAAAACCAAATCCAAATGGTTCCCCAAACACTTGGAGAAAATTATATATATATATATATATATATATATATAGGTTTTCCTTTCACAGAAGCTAGTTTTGTAAAAAAAAAAAAACTTTTAAGAAACCTAATATTAAGAAACCCTCTATCAAAATAAATAAAACCACACTTACATTTTTCAAGGTGAAACTCTAAAAGAAACTGCACAAAAAGAAATTTTTTTTCCAATGCTAGTCAAATCTCATCATTTTGGATTGACAAAGGTAATATCATCGATGAAGTTTTTATGAAAAAAAGTCAAAATGCCTTATTGTGCATAAGTTTTTCAAGTGAACGATTTTTAAGAATATTCCTAAATATTCCCGTAACACATTACATGCTTTGTGTGAAAATATCTCGTCAATAGGAAGGGAAAAAAAAAAAGAAAGACATTCTTTTATGTGGTAAGTGGGAGACTCTATATATATTTTCCAGGAAATTTCTCTTTCATTTAAGAATCGTTTCTATGGAAGGAAAATGTAAATAAAAATAAAAAAATAAAAAGATATATTGCATTAGGTAACACAAAATATCCACAATAAACAAAGACAAAACATGTGAAATGCTTAATTATGACAACTAAATCCTAAATAGAAATAAAAATAGAAATAGAAATAAATAAAGGCAAAAAAAAAAAAAAGATGGACTGGGGACAACCATTTTAAGTTGCAATTGCATGATGGAGGGAAATTTTGTCTTTTGAGTGAAAAGCAGGGTGCATTAGTAATTTACAAGGGTAGAAATAGTGTCACCCTTTAAAAAAAAATTACTTATTTTTTATTTTATTTTATTTTCTTTTATTTTCCTTTCCTTTAGTTTCTTTTCTTCTTTTCTTTTATTTTCCTTTTTCCCTTTTTTCTCTTTTATCTATTTCCTATGTTGCACGGCCGGCGATGATTTGAATGTAGAAAGAGCTAATTTCAAGACAGACAGTCCACGTGGTTTTATGTGGTAAGAGAATATAAATCACTGATGAGGTCGATACTAATCAAATCGGATGATGAAATGATTCAGTTTGGGGAGGCTAGCCCAAGATCCCTAATTGTAAGCAAGGGCTTTGAGAGTCGAGTCGAGTCAAAGATATCTGATGGTGTGACGACCGTGGTTGCCAGATCGAGTAAAGCTACCATCTCCATTGTTGACGTTCACTGGTTTCGTGAAATAGACTTGGAGAACGATGAAACAAAATGAATAAACCGAAGACATAATCATGTGGATAAATCGAACACATAATCATGTTTTTTCTTTTCTTCCACTTTTCCTTTTTCTTTTTTAACCCTTTCTTCTACCTCCAGGCGACTGACCAGATCTAGGCGCTGCGTCCCCCAACCAAGGGGAAGCTAATCCGCAGCACCCGCTACGCCACCTCTATTCAATCCCGAGTGTCCTATAGCAACTCCAACAGATTTCAAGCGAATCTAAGCATCTCTCCGCATCAACAGGTCCCGGCGACCTCCCATGTGCTGGTCAAGATTTCCAGTGAGCCCCAACAAGCCTCTAGTTTCCTGGTGGTGCCTCAACGCCTCATCACTTTTCGTGGTCACACCAAGGCGCTCGTCCAGCAGCCTTGCCTGAGATACTGAACCCGCGACAAAGCATCATTGACGACCAACACGGAGTCAGACACCGCCCGCGCTGACCACCGTTGTGAGTATAGCGGCCACAGACCAAGAATCGCTGTAGGCCGCCAAATCCAGCCGCAAGCCCATCATCGCCATCTGCCGATTGCGGAGCCGATCTGATCCGCATGGCGAGGCCGACCTAGCCCAGGCCAGATCTAGGGAGCTCAGGACTTGCCATGGACGGTGAAGCCTGACCTCGCCAAGGTGGAGAGCGAGCATTGGGTCTGCAAGTGGCTTGAAATCAAGTGATCTTGTCGCAAGATGGATCAATCACTTGCAGGAACTTATAGCACAATACTTCTCCTTTAGCATCTCCTACAAAGACAAGGAGGCATCAGAAAGGATTAATGCCAGTAAATTCTAACCCATCTCTTTGCCTTGACACGAGTCCGAGATATTAGGATTGAACCATAGCAAATGAAGCCCCACTTTAGGAAGCTTTCCGTTGAGAAGCTTGAGAACCTCACCACCTCAAGTGTCTTCCCGACTCCGAAGCAACTAACACGATTCGATCTTCAAGAGACATGATCACAAAACAGGATGTGCTTAGAGGCGCCTGCCAGTACTGATAGTCTGAAAGCTCTCAGGAATCCAGGTGATCCTTCTATCCACTGCTCGGCAGATTGTTCAGATGCTTTCTACAATGCTTGATCCCGCGGTCTTGAAGTTGGCACGGTTGGACATGAACAACACCTACTCAGGAGACAACCCACACGAATTCAGGACGTGAGAGACCGTGAAAGAGGGTTGATTCTAAGTGGCGGCACTGGAGATTAATCTGAGCATTGGAGGTGAAAATCGATGGTGGTGAAGCAGGGGTTTGCCAGAGGGAACTTACAATCTATCTATGCTACACAACCATCATGCAGAACACCAATGCATATTATAGAGTCACAATAATTGCAAGAAAGCACACAATATTAACCGGCTCAAGTATATTACAAGCGTCAAAACTTGCGTACGATGCCAAAACTTTCAAAACGATCACTTAAGTACCAAATTTTTTGAAAAACGATCACTTCAGTACCTAAACTTTCAAAACGATCATTCAAGTGTTAAATTTTTTTAAAACGCTCATTTCAATATCAACTTCAGATAGGCACTTCAGCTAAATATTAATAAAAAGACGATCACGTCGGATTTTCGGCGAGATACATTAGCTCAAATCGGAGTTGGCACTCAAGAAGCGTTTTTCAAAAAAATTGGCACTTAAATGATAATTTTGAAAGTTTTGGCGCTTTTAGTGCACTTTAGCCAATTTTAACCTGTCGCCTTGAATGGTGCTGTGTACCAGAAGATTCAGACTTCCAAACTTTTGGATATATGGTTTCCTTATTCTTTTTGGCACTTTCCTCAAGCTTCCCAATTTGGAAAAATTTCAGGCAAATAAAGAATGAACTTAACTTTTTGATCTTATTAAGCCTACAACTCAACTTCAACAAAGGCCATGCTTTCAAACTAACATTAAGCCTTAAGGCAAGGAATGCAGGAAGCCTATGAATAAAGAACCAACTTAAAAGGGAGAATACGAAACAATGGACATTCTCCAGGGTTTCACAAAATATGGTAGGCATTCTCTATCGATACACCGTACAATTCAAAAGAATCAGCAGCCAAAAGTTGAGACACAAAATAAACAGAATGACAACCTGATGTGCGTGTGGGCGAGTGATTCCGTCAGTAGGACTTGAAGGATGGTTCTGATGAGTCGGATGCTCCCACATCGCAACCTTAAATAAAGAGGGACATGTGAATTATTTGGTTCGCTGTGCCACTTCATGGAACCAGTAGCCTCATCGCCATATGCTTCTTCTTCTGATATATATCCAGCAATCCGGAGCTTCCTCGAGATGAGGGGTCACAAACTTCTCCAGGAAATCTCCTTCCGAAATCGTCAACAGGGTAGTCAAGCCAAACCTGTCACCCTGAAGAGTGCTGTGTTTACAGAAGATTCAGACTCCAAACCTTCGGAGATAGAAGGTTTCCTCATTCTTTTTGGCACTTTCCCAAGGCTTCTCAATTTGGAAAATTTTGCGCAAATAAAGAATGAACCTGCATACATGAGCAACTTAACTCCTTGATCTTATTAAGCCTAAAATCAGAGATCATATAGGCCATGGTTTCAAATGAACATTAAACCTTAAGGCAAGGAATACAGGAAGCCTACGAATAAAGAACCAACTCAAAGGGAGAGTACGAAACAATGGACATTGTCCCATGGTTGCACAAGAAAAATGGTAGGCAGCTGTCCTCCATCGATACACAATATTGTTCGAAAGAATCCACAGTCAAAATTCGAGACACAAATAAACAGAATGACAACCTTAAATGAAAGAGGGACAAGCCAATTATTTGGTACCCTACGCCATTTTACGGAACCAGAGTCCTCGTTGCCATATGCTTCTTCTCCCGATACATATCCAGCAATTCCGGAGCTTCCTCGAGATGAGGGGTCACAAACTTCTCCAGGAAGTCTTCTTCCGACATCGACAACAGGGTAGTCAAGCCAATCTTTGTCTTCATCAAACCATGCGACGACAGATGTTTAAAAACCAAACATCGAGGACGAATCCGTTTTTCTAAGCTCAGCGACATCAACGTAGGGTGTCGCAGAAGAAATGAAGATTCGAACCCCATTTCCTTGACAAAGAATCCCATCACTGCCAATATTTTTCCTTCGGACAAAATCATACACCAAGGACACTTCACAAAAGCTCTCATGGCATCATCTCTCGACCAACCCCACCTGCCATAAGCATCGAATTTCCTCTCCCACATCGATTCGGTCATCCCTGCAACCGCTAACATAGCCACAGCGAACTTTGACATAGAAGGATCATCAAAGCCCATCCCCTTGGTTTTCTCCACAATTTCCTCGAGGCGATTGCACGACGTCATCAGCGTCCTGGACTGACACTTAACTAACCACAGAATGCTTGATTCACGCACTCCGTTGTTTCTCAAAATCTTGACGATGGGATCAATGGTAACCTCGAAACCTTGTAGCAATATTCTCCGACTGCGTCTAATAGCCAAAACCGCGTACTCATTGCCCCGAAGGAAGTCCCGAAGCCTACCAAAATTGGGGATGAGATGCTTCTCTAAGCTCCTAGTCAATAAGTAGGGAGCAGCAGTGATCATCGTCGCCAGGTCAAAGCCGGAAAAGCCGACAGAGCGCAGATACCTCAATTTAGGCAAGAGGGTCCTATCGGGACTCGCCACAATCAGCCGAGGGCACTTCCTAATCACACCCGAAATCTGGGATTGAGAGAAACCATGGCTCTTCAAGGCGTTAATGACCGCGTCGGGTCTCGCGGAGGTTTCGAAGACGACGCGTTTGGAAACGAATAACGCCGATTCCGCAGACAACCCACATGAATTCACGAGATAAGAGAAAGCGAAAGAGGGTGGATTCGAGGTGGCGGTGGAGATTGATCTGAGAGCGATGGGCAAGAAGAGGGGACGGCGAAGTAGGGTTTTAGAGAGCGAACTGAACATGGGACCTCGACTGAGACAAACGGCGAGCACAAATTCACAACCAAAATCACTTTCGATTCAACTGACCTCTCGTCTTCCTTCTCTCCCTCGCAGATTCACCTTGCTGAAGAGAACTTCCAGTCACGAATGATCAAAGGCTCCAGACATTCCTGAAAAGAAAGTAAAAAATATGAACAATCTCATTCTCTGATTTTAATTCTGAGAATAAAAAAAAATGAGAATCGCATTTGGTAACGCAAATAAATTTGATTCTAATTCTGTTTCCAAAATCAGTTTTAGAACAAAATAAAATGAAGTCTCACATCTTTCACTTTTCATTTTCAATTCTCTCATCATTTTCCCTCAACCTAATAAAAATAAAATACAACAAAAATAAAAAAATTCAAAAAAATTGAAATTTTTTTAAAAATCACAAAAAAATTTAGAAAATCTTTAAAAATATAATAAGCTTATATTAGGCTAGTTTGACCTCATTTTCATAAATTTGGGCCTAAATTTCCTAGATTTTATAGATTTCACTCTTCCACAAAAAATGTCACAAAAGATAATAGCATTCAATATATGGATGATAACATATATACTTGTAGACGTGCGTCACAAAATGTGAATATCTATACGTGAAGCTAAAGATAAACGGCCACTTGGATTTAGGACATAAGCTACAAAATGATAGTGAAAGACTTGTACTTCATATTAAGGAGGATAATTTTTTTTTTTGTAGTGGATAATTGGATTATTCGGTTGCTATGTTTTACGTATTTTGGACAACGCAACATTTAAAGAAAAAAAAATGAGTTATTAATATGAGAACTGTCCCATACTTCGATCGAACTTCAAATGTAATGTATTAAAATTTGTGTTTCATTTATGGCATGCTAAAAAAAATAATGTATTTTAAATTTAGTGTGCATTGAAAATTAGTCTTCAATTTAGGATGAAATTTTATAAAGTAACTACATAACTATTTGACTTAAATGAAAAAAATTAGGAAGAGAAACGGTTTTTTTAAATAGAAATTTTGTACAGTTATCAAATGCGTTTCTATTTCAAAAACAGAAATTTTGGACAGTTATCAAACACGTTCTGATTCTCTAAAACTCATCCAGGAACAAAATCAGAAAAAATCATTTTAATCAGAATCAATTTTCCGGAACGGAATGATTACTATGCATAGCCTAACCAACCGAGAAGTACGGTGCAAGTATCAAAAGTTGCGCAGGCGCTCACTATCAATATCGTTTATCCCAATTTCTGATGTTGGGGGAAAGAAAATATGTGATAAAAAAAAATCCAGCAATGAAAAATATTCTTCTAAATATGAGGAAAATAAAATAAGTTTTCTTCATTTTCTTTATCTCTTTGTCTTACGCTTCTCTCTCGCGTGAAAAAGGAAAATCAATTTTCGAAATAAGAAAACCTCCATCTCCATCTCTTCTGGTTCTCTCTCCTCACAGCCTCTACGGTTCGTTCTCTCTCTTCGAACACGAACCCCAGATCCATGAAGCACTTGAGGTCCTCGAACTCGATCTCCGATAGGTTCTTGCTACTCTTGCTCGTCTTCTTCTTCTTCTTCTTCTTCTTCTTCCTCCTCATGGTCCCCGATTTCTTGTTGCTCCCGCTCTTGTTCTGCGACGGCGACTCCTCTATTTCTCCTTCGCCCTTGGTCGTCGAGTGCTCACTTGCGAAGTCCGACACTTCGTTGCCGAAGAGGATGGTCTGGAGCTTCGGAGTGTCCGCGAGGAGGACCGAGTTCGGTGAGAAGGGCTTGCTCTCTCTCACCGATGCTTGAGGCGGCAAGGCGAGCCATCAGCTCGCCGATCGATAGCTATCACGTGAAAGAAGAAAGAATTTTAAAAAAATAAAAGAAAAAAAAAGATCAAAGAAAATAATTAAAAATATTGATTTAAAAAATAAAATGATATTAAGAAATGTATACGGTGAAAATTGATTTTCCTTGCTAAACGACGGAAAATATTTTCGGTTTGTTTTCACATTCCAGCCAAACGCCAAAAATATATCATTTTCCTGAAAAATAACTTCTTGGAAAGTATTTTCCAAAAAGACCACATTTTCCTCAAAATATAAGGAGCCTTAGTGTCAAAAATTTCAAAACAATGACTTTAAGTGCCAAAATCGATGAAAACAAGACTGAAAAGTTGTGCAGAAGAGGCCTTTATTATGATGTCCACGTCCGTGCAAGCGATCCTTGGTCGGCATTTACATCAGAAATTTTTTAAAAATTAGTTAGATGAACTGAATTGGTACAAATACAAAAGACTTAAGACTACATTCTCAAAAAAAAAAAAAAATCTAGAGCTGAATTAGCACAATTGCAATAAGTATGAGACTTTTTTGGTAATTTTCTCAAGTCTTAATCCTTTTCATGTTTTGTTAATCGAGTATATCTATTCAATTTGGACGAAAATCTCTCGCGTGGATGCTGGCCTTCTTATATGGTATGAGCGGCGCTAATATGGGTAACTTTAAAATATTTCTATCATTTTCAAAGCGGAAAACGCTATTTCCATCCCTATATGGCTAAATTCACCCAATTTTAACCAAAAAGCCAAAATCGCCCTTAATTAATCATTTGCAATTTAAGTAGTGACCCTAAATTTATTCACTTTCCTTCTCTTTCTAGTTTTTCTATTTTCATGTAGGATCCAGTTGCTGCTTATAATTAAGATTTCAGGCGTTTTGCTTTTGTTTATTGTGGGCACTATGTTTCCTTTTTAATGTTATATTTTCCTTGCATAGAAACTAGTTTGGTAAAAAAGAGAAGCACTTTTACGAAACCTATTAATAAGTAACCTCCTATAAAAAAAAATTCAAAATAAAACCACTCTTACATTTTCCAACGTGAAACTATGAAAGAGATTGCACAAAAAAAAAAACTCTTTTTAAAAAGCTAGTGAAATCTCATCATTTTGGATTGACAAAGATAATATCATGGATGAAGTTTTTATAAAAATAAAAATAAAAATGCCTTATTAGGCATAAATTTTTCACGTCAATGTTTTTTTTAGCATAGACCTAAATATTCCCGTAGTGTCTTGTATGCTTTGTGTGAAAATATCTCGCCAATAGTAAGAAAAAGAAAAGACATTCTTTCATGTGGTAAGTGGAGGACTCGATTTATATATATATATATATATATATATATATAGAGAGAGAGAGAGAGAGAGAGAGAGAGAAAGACATACAAAATCCTCTTGATATTCATAAAACGGTTGTGCACTATGAGAAAATTGATATATATATATATATATATATATAAGTAAAATGTAAAAATATAAAAGAATATAGGGCATTAGATATACACAAAATATCCACGATAAATAAAGACAAGACATATGAAATGCTTAACTATGACAACTAGATCTTACATGAAAAAAAAAAAAAGGATGGATAGAGTGCTACCACGTTAAATTGCAATTGCATGATGGAGGGCAATTTTGTCTTTTGAGCGAAAACAAGGGTGGATTTAGTCATACATTGTGTGGAAACAGTACCTCCCTTTCAGGAAAAAAAAATTATCTTTTTTACTTTCTGTTATAATCCTTCTTTTGTTTCTTTTCTTCTGTTTTCCTTTTTGCTTTTTTATATTTTATCTTTTGTCCGGTGTGGCACGACCGGCCAATGGTGACTTGAATGTAGAAAGAGCCAATTCCGAAGACAGCCCACCTGAATTTATGTGGTAAGAGAATATAAATCGATGATGAGGTCGACAATGATAAGACCAGATGATGAAGTGATTTAGCTTATGGAGGGAAGCCCAAGATCCCTAGCCGTAAACAAGGCTTTGAGAGTCAAATCGAAGGTGTCGGATGGTTTGGACCGCCGGGGTTGCCGTCTTCCATTGTTGAAGTTGACTGGATTCGTGGAAATAGACTTGGAGAATGATCAAACAAAATGGACAAATTAAACAAGTAAATACGTAACCATGTTTGTTATGTAGTGTCGGGGCGAACTTACAATCTATCTATCTATGCTACACAACCATCATGCAGAACACCAATGCATATTATAGAGTTACGATAGTTGCAAGAAAGCACACAAATTTTAACCGACTTGAGTACACTATAAGTGTCAAAATTTGTGTACGACGCTCACTTTAATACCAAAACTTTCAAAACGATCACTTAAGTACCAAATTATTTGAAAAACGATTGCTTAAGTACCAAATTCTAGTCAAAACGGAAGGAAGACCAATGATCATTCCCGTCAGGTCAGAGTCGGAAAAGCCAACCGAGCGCAGATAGTTCAATTTGGGCAAGAGGGTCCTCTCAGGACTCGCCAAAATCAGCGGAGGCCACTTCCTAATGATACCCGAAATCTGGGATTGAGAGAAACCATGGCTCTTCAAGGCGTTAATGACCGCGTCGGGTCTCGCTCAGGTTTCGAAGGTGACACGTTTGGAAACGAATAACGCCGATTCCGGGGACAACCACATGAATTCACGAGATAAGAGAAAGCAAAAGAGGGTGGATTCAAGGTGGTGGTGGAGATTAGTCTGAGAGCGATGGGCAAGAACAGCAGGCGGCCAAGCATGGTTTTAGAGAGCGAACTGAACATGGGACTTAGACTGGGACAAACGGCATTTGAAATCACTCTCTTTCTTAAAGAATCTCCCTCTGAAAATAAGATGTCCAAGAATCTCCAGTATTTCCCGACGGAGTTTGTGTCCGCCAGCTCGAATGCGCGGTTTCCTTGCAGTTTCAACAGATAAGGAGTCCATAGGATGAAACCCCAATGAGCTACAACCGGGTGGTGTTGATACATGGTAGTAATGTGAAAGATGCACCCGCAAAACAGCTTCAGCAAAAAGTCGATGGAAATCGTTCAGGTCCTTCCCTTGTGGCAGTCCCCTTTGTTTTCCTAAAGCTATGTGAAGACGACATTCGTGATGTACCTTGGATCTTGGCCGTTCCAATTGCTACGGCAGGGGATAAGTCGGGTCAGACCCCTTTCACATTTTAAGGACAGTAAGAGATTAAGCTAGTAACAATTTGAGATTAAGATACCAAAAAAATGTGTTGAAAAGCTAAAAAGCAGCCAATATTTTTGTTTCGTTTCGCTCAAAAGTGTTCCCATTCTGAAAAGTTAAGTAACCATTTTGATTGCAGCCTAGACAAGTACAGTCTGTATTAGGTGAGGAGCGAACAAAATAATTACATAGCCGAGATAAGTGTTTTCGAAAAAGCGATAGTTCCATTAGACTCTTTTCCTGTGATGCACTCTCTTTATTCTTCGCGTTCTAGAGAAAACATCAAGTCGACCTGCCGGCCTCCGAATCTAATGCCTATTCATCAGCTCACGACGAAGACAGCGAGCAGTAAAGCTTCCACTGATTCGCATAATTGCCCATTGCCTACTTACTCCAGCTTATATGTATAAAGAGCTCTGTTCTACAAAATGTCAATTATCTTGAACCATTTGCTTTTCTGGGGAGGATTGTCCATCCTTATGATGTGAGTGCGGCATGGAGAATTATGAAAAAGAACAAAACTCTGATAAGAATTGTTCCTATGAAGAGCGGACAGCTATGAGGCCCTTCTTCAAGCTCTCATCAACGTACCTGAAAAGCAGTGATGACTTTGGCCAGGTTATTGAAGAAGTGAACGACCAAGTCGGGCCTCGTGGTCTTGAAGTCGACATGGTTGGACACGAGCAAAGCCGATTCAGGAGACAACCCACATGAGCTCGCGAATGAGAGACCGTGAAAGAGGATTGATTCAAGGTGTTGGCAGAGGGGATGAATCCGAGTGCAGGAGGGAAATATGGTGGGCAGTGAAGCAGATTCACGTTGGACTGCGGAAGTCCTCATACAGCTCTTGTTCAAACTGCCTATGCCATTGCAAAAGAGGAAACAAGACAATATTTCCTCACTAAGTATTCTTGGCACCCTCTCTCTCCTCGACCGGGCAAACTGGAGTTGTGCTATGTCACGTCTCATCGGAATTTCACGGCTCCAAGCATGACATACCATTTCGAAGGAGCTAGTCTTTTCCTCCCCGAGAGAAATGTCTTTCAGCTCCCGGACGATCGTTTTTGCTGGATGGTGATACCTATAAGTGATCGAGGACCCAGCGTACTCGGAGCACTTCAACAGGCGAATTATCGGTTCTTGTTCAATTTTACAGCATTCACGGCTTCTTTTGTACCCGAATCGTGTCGATTCACATGAGAATCAAATCAATCGGTCAAGGAAAGAAACAATCGGGCACCGCAACGTATAAGATCCTCTATGTGTGCTTCTCTTTTGGATTTTCTGTTGACAAGGATCCAATGAAAAATACCTTTTCCTTAAGTTTATTCCTTTATATGCACACCTTTTGTTGTTTGCCTTCTTTGAGAGAACATAAGCTTTACCTATTTTGTCGTGGGTTTGTATGGAGAGGCTAATACACTCTCTGCAAAATGGCAGTAAAAACCAGTCTAACTCTTGTCCTTTGAAGCAAGTGGGATGAAGCTGATCGACTATATTTGATAATAAGGCTACGTCGACTTCGCGAAAAATAAAAAATTTAGAAAATATTTTTCTAAAAATAATTGTTTATATGTTTGAAATAATTAGTCAAAAAAAAATATTTTCAATGCCGACAACAATTTATGCCTACATATTTTCATTGACGATGAAATTTTTCGTTGATTCATTTTTATAAGCGATGGAGACGATCATGTTTAAGGGAGCGTTTTCAAAATTATTCTTTTCATGAAATAAACGGAGCCGAGCCTCAACGTGGCTCAAAATTCTTAGACACAAAGTGTCTAGATTCTAGGTTTAGATATTGTTGGCTATGAGAAATATGCCCTTCAGATTTGCAAACAGTTCGTGTGGATTGTCGGACTGAAGTTTCTTCCGGTTCATATTATTTACTAGTTTGGGTTTATGTCATCTTATATTAGTAAGAAGAGACCTTTGTTGAAGAAGAGATAAGAACAAGAAGTTACGAGTCAAAGAAGTGCAACAAATATTAATTGGACCACCTGAAAACTTCCCGTTGGCCAGTTGTTCACAAAGTTCAGGGGAATACCCAGAGTTTTATGTTTTACGTTTTACTTATTCTGTTAAGAAAAAAGATTGCGATGCACGTACTTTGATTTTTTTTTCCTTAATATAAAAAGCTTGAAACACTTGGAATGGTCTTATAAGTTGGGTTCTTTTTTTTCAAGACAAAAGAAAGTTAAGTTCGGGGTTAGATAAATTTATTTTCCCCCAACTTGACTTAAAGCTTGATTTTTTTTTTTTAGGTTCATAAACCACCGCCCAAATAGTTTGGGCTAAAATTAAGGCCTATAGATGTTAATGTTGATAAAAGCTCGAAATCAATTGGAGATTGCCTTATATTAATTTGTTGGCATAAAAAAAATTCATCATTTTTAGTACAACATTTGGACTGGTACTTATCAACCTCCGTTAAATTTTTCTTCAATTGCCAACTTTTCTTTACCCGGTTTTTTTTATTTCCGGAATTTGGCACATTCAAGGCCTAAGTTAAGTTACAAATGGTGAAATTACCGACCTTTTGGCAAGGTCCCTTTGCTGCACCATTCAAGGCAGATTTGTCTTGTGCCAGGCTTCTTCTTGTCTTTGTAACTACTTTAGTGCAATGTAATAATCTAGACTTTGGTTCAAAATGCATAATTATGTGTTTAAAACTTTCAGTTATTGTTCAATTGGTCACACAATTAAAATTCCCAAATTGGTATCCCCTGACACTTTAACTCAAATCAAAGTTTTAATAGGCCAAGCTACATGGTAACATTTATCAAATCAGTTTGGAGTCGAAGTTGATTTTTCAACTTAAAAGTCTAGGGATAATTTTTCTACTTTTAGTCAAAGAAGTTATTTTTTGAAATTAGAAAAATTCATTTTGTCAAAATTTAAGAACCATTTCACTGCTATTATGACACATCTTTTTATCAACATTTCTATAAAAAAAATTATTATCGACGGCCGAAAAATTTCTACTTTATTTTTAAACTTTTTAAATTTCTTTAAAAATACTTTTTATTAATTAAATAATAAAAATTTATTTTTTATTTTTTACTCTGATGATCGGAAACGGCAACTCGGCTGTGGCGGCCAACGAAGTGGTCGATGGTTGGCAACAGGGGGCAGCGGTTGGCAGCGGACGTGATCGCTAAAGATTGGCAAAGACAGTGGTTGGTGGTTGGTGGTCGGCAAAGGTCGGTGGTGGTCGCAGCGGCGGTGGTCGGCGGTCATGGGCGGCGAACGGCGGTGGTTGGCTACCCGGAATAGTCGGCCGGTGGCGAATGGTGGAGGTCTACGGTGGGCAAGAACGGGCAATGGTCAAGGGTTGGTAGTGGTCTTGGGCGCCCGCCGATGGAGGTCGGCGATGGGCGGTGGCCGACAACGGTCCACGGTGACAAAGCTTGGCGGATGTGGGCATGATAGAAAAGAGAGTGAGGCGTAATAAAAAGAAGTTAAAGCGAAAAGTACTTCTTGAGTTGGAAAAGCTATGTTTTTTAACTTCTCAAATTGGAGGAAAAACAACTTAAGAAATGAAAATTCACTTCAAAAATGGATTATAAAATGAATTTCTGCTTCAAAAGTTACATTATCAAACAAATTTTTGCTCCAGAAACATTTCTAGATCAAAAATCCACTTCCAAAAGTGTTATCATGCGCACCCTAAAATAATGGCACCGAAGCGAATGTGTCTTTTTTTTTTTTTTTAAATTATGACATTCAAGTGATTAATAAAAGTCACGTCACCGGCTGTCCAGCATCGAGTTAGTGACACTTACATAGTGTCATTTGTCGAGATTATTTTCTTTCAAGTTTGACAATAACATACGTTCTTGTTGTCTGAAACGATGTCCCTCTCAATTGCTGAGTAAACTTTGATATCCCATCCCACCGATCATAACTGACGGAGCGAAGTGAAAGACCGTAGCGCTCGCAAACCTCTCCAAAACCAAGATTTTCCGAGACATTCGATAAACCGTGCTTAGCTAAAGGCGAGGCTTTCCTCCAATTCAACATACTCTCAACAAACAAAAACTGAGGATTCTCTCGAACCCCGATCTCAAACATCATCGGAGAATAACCCGACGGAGTTTTATCTCGAGGACAAATCTCAAACATCATTGAGAAAATTTCCCAAACTAGCTCCCGCGAGACCGAACAGGAATCACACCACTAAAAATTGACTTCTTTTGCAATAGGGCCATCTCCAATCTTCACCTAGCCGAACTCATAGCTGCATTTCCCGGATTATTTGTTTCTTCCCAGGAGCTTAGGAACCATTTCTTACCTGCCTTTCGATCACAGGAGTAACTTTGTTGCGATGCTATGAGAAGGCCAAACCTTATCTGAATCTTGGATCCCGAATCTTGGTCCTCGAGTCATCTGGGGACCGAATCGGGGTCGTGATGGGGCTTCAAAATCAACGAGCTTTGACGCAGAAAGAGCCGATCCTGGAAGATTGAATCGCGCTCTGTCAACAGAAAGAAGTCATTGATGCACGGTCTATCAATGACCGCAATGGGCACTTCAACAAGAAGATTGAACGTGCCTGTGGTGAATACACCCTTGAGATTAAAAACAACCTTGAGCGATGAACTGCTTTGCCTGACTGAGGTACTTGATGGGTGTTGCCTTGGATTTTCTCCTGGATCTTATTCCTAGTGGTGTAAGTGCACTGAATCAAAGCAAACAACTTCTGCTGCTTTTCTCCGCTATTGCAAAGTCACAAATTGTAGAATGGAACTTGGAAACCCCTTTCGTAGTGCGCCTGATGTTGGATTTTGAGTTTCAGGCCCATCTTTTGAAATGTGATTTGGAGCATAAGCAGAGTTATTTGGGACCTTCGTGAATGAATCCGCATGCCTTGGTGGGTATGAAACAGAGTTACATGTCTATTATCTTAGAGGTTCTTAGACTGGTTTTCAGGAATGTTGTCTAGTAAGTACAGGGGTCCAGAAGCCGATGAACCAACATTTTCTGCACAAGCTTGAACGGGGGCTGGGAAAATCAGCTCCGTCGCAAGATGGATGAATAAGTTGCGGCGCTGTATAGCATAGCGCTTCTCCTCTTTTAGCATCTGCTACAAAGACAGGCGTGCATCCAAAATGATTAATGCGGGTAACTTCAATTGGTCCATAGCATCGTAGAACATATCTCTGAGTTGACTGGAGCCCGAGATATCAGGATTGAAACATAGCAAATGGAGTCCCACTTTAAAAAGCTTTCAGTTGAGAAGATTGAGAAACCTCGACACCTCAAGGGTCTTCCTATCTCTTCAGCAGCTAAAATGATTTGATCTTCAAGCAACGTGGTCACAAAACAGGACATGCTTAGCAGCGCCCGCCAGTACGAATAGTCTGAAAGCTCTGAGGAATCCGGGTGATCCTTCTATCAACTGCTCAGCGGATAATTCAGATGCTTTCTACACTGCATGTTCCAGCAGCTTAACAAGGGAAAAGAGGAAACCTTTCTCACTTCTCTGACCAGATAGATGAACATGAATCAGTTGCAGCATTTCCGCCATTATCTTCTCCTCTGGTCCATAGCATCCGGCACACATTGTGTTATGCAAACAACAGTTGAAAAAAGCTCCAGCCTCCTATGAAACGACATCATAGGAAAACCAACATCTGTATCTCAGAAACCTTGTGTTTCCCCATAATTGCACTTTGAGACTCCATAGCCTCGAGGGACAAGTAACTTCAGGTTCAGGATATCAGGGAAGTGTTCAACGCAGCAAAATCCTCAATAGTGACGCATCGAAACATCAGAAATTCAATGGACTAGTATGCGCAGTGACATCCTCATTAAAAGATGCTGTGGATCACTTCTGTTTCAGTACAGAAAACAAGTTTCAACTCATTGATTTAAGAGATGCCGCCAGGCACCGATCACTTCTGTTTCATTTCATTAAATTGCAGGCACAGTTAAAAAATTCCTCTATCAGTAACTGATTAGAAATGGGCTATTCCTCATATATAAGTGAACTTAAAGGAATTACAAAATCAGCAAGCTAGCTACGTAAGTGAATGCAGAGAGAAGGAAGAACCAGGCACGTCCCCGCTAGGCCCAAGCTTCCATCTTTAGTTAAGGGCTTTCACAAAGGAGTATTTTTCCATTGGTTTCATGGTCATCGGAATCATTCAGTTTCACAAAGTACCCAAAGTTCGGATGGTAGAACTAGTACATCCGAACCATTTGCAAGACCGATCTTCTCATTATACAGATCCAACAACTCGGGTGCTTCCCCCAAATTAGCAGTCAGAATCTTCTCCAGGAACAACTTTTCCGACACACCGAGGAATCCACTCAAGCTACGCGTCGTCCTGATCAGACCTTTAGACAGCAGAACACGAAACACCAAACACCAAGGAACAATTCGCTTCTGCAAGCTCATCATCATCATTGTCGGATGCCGCGCCATGTATAGAGGGTCAAGCCCCATCTCATTCACGAAGATGTCCATCACCCCTGTGATTTTACTCTCCGACATCGACATACACCACGGATTCCTCCTAAAAGCAAAGACAATGTCGTCCTCGGACCAACCCCACTTGCCAAAAGCATCGACCTTGCTCCTCCATTTCGACTTGTTCATTCCCCTGATTACCTGCAAAGCCAGTATGAAATTCGTCCTCGAAGGATCGAAACCCATCGCCTTCACCCGACTCACCGCCTCGTTGAACCGCACCTCCGATGTTAACAACGTGCCCGGCTGGAACTGGACTAACCGTCTAATCTTCACCTCAGGCACTCCACAACCCCTCAGAATCGCAATGCTAGGAACAAGCAGCGTTTTAGGGTCACTATACAAAATCTTCGGATTCTTCTTGATGCATGTTTGGGCCTTAGCATCGGATTGAAGCAAACCGCTTATGTATTCAAAAGTGGGTATCAAGTGATTGTCTAGGCTCCTGGTCAGAACCGCCGGAAGAGCAACAACGAGTTTGACCAGCTCTTGATCCGAAATGCCTCTAGAGTGCAAGAAGTCGAGCTTCGTCAAGAGAATATCTGGGCTCGAGACAAGCATCTTGGGGTATCTCCTAAACACGCACGAGATTTGAGTCCGAGACAAACCTCGGTTCCTGAAGACCTCGAGGACCGCATCTGGCCTCGATGGGTTCGCGAATTGCACGATCTTGGAGGCGGAGAGAGCGGATTCCGGAGACAGCCCGCAAGAGTTGATGAGGTAAGAGACCGTGAACGAGTGCGCCTTCTTCGAGGAACTCGAGACCGGCCTGAGCAGCAGTAGGCGGAGAGCTTGAGCTTGAGCTTGAGCTTGTTGTGGAGGAAAGGGAACCGAAGAAGCCCCGAGTCGAAGGAGGGCTTCGCGAGCGAGACGGAGCATGGGCTTTGAATCCGGCGACGGACGGCGAGAACGGGGCACGAGGACGATCTTGATTCTGCTATTTTGACGACGAACCGACCCAGATGTTGTTCCTCGCCCTCCGGTTATGCGTCGTCGTTTTTTGCCCACATCGGCTCATGCCTCGAGCCGGCAAATTTCAAATAGAGTTTCGAGTCTCTCTCGCCTTCTCAAAAGGTCGTACAAGAGGAACTTCGTTTTAAATTCGGGCCTAACTCGCCGACCAACCAAATCTTCGCCCGTCGGCGAGCACGTGCATATCATGTGCTGATTTCCGCGACACGATCAGAGACATACACATTCAAAAGCATTTCTTTCCTTTTGATTTCATCTTCACTGTTCATCATCTTCTTCGTTCTTCCTTATTCCCGAACATTTCAAAATCAAAACAAGCAATTGGCTCACCAGAGAAATATAAAAATGTTTACAAAATATTAAAACGTTATAAAAAATTATTCATGTCGGCGTTGGTTGTGTCAACGTATGATGAATGACGTTCACGTCGGCAATTTCTCGCCAAAACGGCAAAATAAATAGATTCAAAATTGAAGATTTAGGACTAAATTGACAAAAGTACAATAGATTTATAATTTTGTAGATAATTTTTCCCTAGATTTCTTAGTAGTTTTAGTTATATTTGGCTATGTGAAAATCTTTTAATTATGTGTGTTTGCTTTGGCTCTATGAAAATCTTTTAATTATGTGGGTTTGCGTAGTAATGAATGATACGGATTTTTAACTTTGATGTTTCTTTTTCCGAGACCATCGTTTCCAAAAAGTCATAAACCTATTTTACTATACGACGGCTAATTAAGTCATAAACTTTTTAATTTAGTCCTAAACCTTTTAATGATTTTTCAATATAGTCCCTCCAACTAATCCGATCAGAAATCACAATATGGACAAGGGTCTTCCTACGTGGCACGACCACTATTTAACAATTTCATGTCAGAATTAATCAATGGGATTACATGAAAACATATCAAAATGTTTAAGACTAAATTGGCCAAACTGAAGAGTTCATGACTGAATTGATCGCTAAACAATAAGATTTAGGATTAAATTGATCAAATTAAAAAATTTATGCCTGAATTGGTCGCCATACAATAGATTTATTACATTTTAGACGATTTTCCCTACACTTTGCTCCTTAAATGTATTATGTATGTAGTTAGCTTTGCTTCTCTTTGGGTCTAAAATCACGGCCCATTATCAATCGAACCCACAGCCTAAAATCGCACAGGAAATGAACTCGGCCTTTGCCAGAATTCAACCCTGAACGGGCTCGGAGAGGAGTCTTTCATCTTTTGATTCCATTCTACGATCTAATTCCTACACTTTAAATTTCTGGAAGAGTGTGTTTGTTCGAATGGAAGTATTTTTTGAGAATTAATTTTCTGAACTTTCATCCGTTATGCTCGCGAAAATGATTAAGTCAAACGGAAAACACTTGTCGGTTAATGGAAAATTCACGCATATAATTAGAAAAGCGAATTCCTAAATCCAAAGATGCGAAAATATTTTTCGAAATTAATCATCTAAATTTTTTCTAATATTTTTATTATATATTTTTATTTTTCATTTGTTATTTATGATTTTTTTTTTTTCGTTTTCTTTCTTTCTCCGCCGATCGCCTAGCCTCGGCTACGGCCGGCAACCGGCCAATTAAGGAAAACTAACTATTTTCCTGAAAATTGATTTCCTTGAAAGTATTTTCTATTATCATGAAATCTTCCAAAAATCAGAAAACGTCTTCAGTCAAAAATAACGAAATAAAGGAAAACTAATCTAATTAGCGGAGATATTTTCCTTCATCGAGTTATGCAGGAGTCAATTACTGCTAACTGAGAAATGCATAACACCATATGGACGTCATGAAAAACTGTAAATTCAATCGATCAGACGGTAGTAAAGCAATCGAATTAATAGAGATGGTCAACAGTTATCGTTGACGAGTCTTGCTCAGGAAATTGAAATAATACTCGTTCAACCAAAAATGCGTTTGCGCTTCCTTCATAAAGATCATGCAGTTAGTTATTTAACATCCGTGGTCACGTAACAAGACTTCATCCTTTCATAACGATATTTTCAAAGGTTGTCCTTTTCATTTAATGGAAAATTTGATTTTTGTTCCGGTCTGAACGTGGAAGATGATAGACCGAGATATCTCCATTTTGACATCTTCTGTCGGACTTAAGTAAATCCTTAAATTGCTTCGTCTGAGGCCTCGTCCCAATCCCGGGATTCTTTGAACGTAAAATACACAAAGGGTATTCCCCGCCATCGGAAAAGAAAAAAATATGATTGGCAATGGGAAGTGCAGGGCTTGCGAGCACCAACACATAACAAGACTTCGTCCTTTCTAAAAATGTTTTCAAATTGTCCCTTAAAAGTAAAATTCTAGTGGGTTTGGTCTGAACGTGGAAGATGATATCTCCATTTTGACATCTTCTGCATACTAATCGTAAACGAAAGACGTATTAGCATGTGTAATTTTTCATTGATCGAGATTTTCTCCTTTTGCTCCTTGACTTTTCTTTTTCCCCATCCCATTTGTTAGAATATTGACATAATAAGCCATGCCTGATCAAACCATTTAAGCTTTTAAAATAATCAACGGTGATCTTATAAAATCTCACATAGCATTAAAGGAAGAGAACCTTAGTTCAACTCTTCCTGCTCCTTATTTGCCCCCAAACCCCTGCCCTAGTCGCTCCCTCTCTCTATTGTTGTTAATCACACGTACAGGATATAGGGTCTTCGACCATCGATGGCCTCCAAACCCCTACCCAAGTCGCTCCCTCTCTACATTGTTGTTAATTATACGTATAGGATATAGGGTCTTCCATCATCGACGACGTTGAATCTCGAAAAAAAGAAAGAGAGGTCGAGTCGATCGGGAGCAATTAGTTTCTGGTCCGGTCCAATCCCCTCTAAGAACCGGGAACCGTATCGGACCGAACTATGCGTTTCAATGAAACCGCTGGATTATTAGTAGAGGCGAGCAACACGAATTTTAATTTTAATATATAATTAAAATTAAATTTACATTTAAAAACTAAAAAATAACCGGTGGATAATTAAGTTTATATTCAAGTAACAAAATAAATAAATGAAAAATAGTCGGTCGAGTCGGGGTGGTAACTGGAAATCGGATTGAAATTCACCGATTCTAATTTTATGAAATTGAGAACTGGACCAAACCACCTAATTCAATCGGTTCATCTTGCTTACCCCCTAGAGTCGATGTTGAGGCAAGACTCTTGTGTACTCTTGTCTATAGTTCTTGCGAGGGCAGTGGTCGACGGGTGCGTTGCCAAGCTAAGGGTTGAGGAAGGAGAGAGCAGAGTTTTAACATTGGCGATTTGGATTTAGCATCCATGTATTTTTTTTCCTAATATATATTTTTTTTTTTTTGGTCAGAGGCTTGGCTAAGTTGAGCTGATCAAAAGTTGTCTAATTTCTTTTTATATGAATAACATATTCGGACTCTTTAAACTCCTGACCAACTGTCATAAGATCTAGCAATGCCCCACGTTAATAATTATTAAAGATTAATAAAGTGTGCTTGCTTTGGGAAAAAAACTTTGCGATAAAATTAAATGCTTTATGGAAAAAAATTTCAAGAAAATGTTTTCCCGCTTTTCTAGTTAGGGAGTTTGTCTTCCGAACTTTAATCATGCATATTTTCTTTGACCGTAAGTAAAATTTTAGTTGTTAAATCATTTTAAGCAAACCAAATGCGTGAAAATCCGGAGAATTGATTTGAGGAAATTTGTTTCACTCGAGCAAACGCGCTCTAAATTTGTGCTCCTCAAGTGACCCCGAGAGAATGCGTTAATATACCGAGCCGAATCCAGTTTTCGACCGGTGTTTCACAAGATCACGAGTGTTCGATCCATGTTGCGCACACGCGGAAAAGAAAATTACCCTGAGTTGGGAGTAACTTGAGAAGCACTCTACCACAAAAATACACAATGACTATGCCATTAATACAATCTTTCCTTTTGACAAAAAAAAAAAAGGAAAGAAAGAAAGAAGAGAAATACCATCTTTCCTGAAAAGGAAGACAGATCCCTATTCCCCTTTACACTACGGGGCCGCGACCCTCATCGGCGAAATGACGGATCTGTCCAAATATCGGGCCCAGATCTTCGGACACGCAGCCAGAAGACAAGGCCATTTCCGACATTCCACGAGAACCCCCAACCCCCGCCCCCAACCAGAACACCCCAACAGCTCGTTGGTTACCAGTTCTAACTCACAGACTCGTTCGTTAGAAAAACCAAAAAGAGAGAAGCAAAATTTCGATAAAGTAATAATAACCGATCCAGCAGGTCTACTGCTAACTTTTTTTTTATTTTTTAATTTTTTTTTAGGAAACGCCTCCTAAAATTTGGCGCGTACGTAAACCACCGCCACGTCCCCCGCCACCCCAACTCCCCACGCGCGCACGAGTGTGGAAAGATAATAAAAAACGAAGGAAGGGTGTGGGGGGGCCTTCGAAGGAAAAAAGGGAAACCCCGGAAAAGACTCATGAAAAAACTGAAGGGGGGGCAAACACAGCATCAGAGTGATGAGAGAGAGAGAGAGAGAGAGAGAGAGGAACCCACAAAAACCAAAACCAGAACCACCAAAGGAGGGGGAGAGGGCACAGTCCTTGTGTGCTTGAGGAGAGAAGCTGAAGGCTGAAGCAGAGCACAGAACCAGCCAATCCCTCTCTCCTCTCTGTCTCTTTCCGTATTGTCTCTCTGGGTCTCTCTCTGCGGGTCTGTCTGCGTGTGAAAAACAGTAATTCTTGGAGAGAGAGAGAGAGAGAGGGGGGGAGGGGAATTTAAAGGCCACCCGTTTGATCGGAACCATTTGATCGGAACCCATTTCTCGAGCCAGCTGAGGAGCACTTGTGCCACTTAGTGCCGTATTTCTCTCTCTCTCTCTCTGTCTCTCTCTCTGCTGGGTCTGGTTTCTTGAAGATCGTCCTTCGTGTCCGTACAATGGATGGGTACACTGGGGCCCACGAGGGCACGCGGTCGGATCCTTCGCCGGAGTGGCCCGACGACTCGGGGGCCGAGACGGGCCTCGAAGGTGAGCTCTGTCTCCGCTCTGCATTTCGGGTCTCGGAGGGAGGGTGAGAGAGGGAAAAAGTTTGGATTTTTGTGATCGGGGTATGAGTGCGTTGGGAGGATGGGAAATGGGGGTTTGATCCTCGATTGCGACAAAAATGCAGGGCCTATGTGGGAGCTGGAAGTGGGGGGCGGCGGCGAATCCGACCCGGCTTACCCGGAGAGGCCCGATGAAGCCGATTGTATCTACTACCTCAGGACTGGTTATTGCGGGTACGGCGCGAGGTGTCGGTTCAATCATCCCCGTGATCGGAGCCCGGTAACTCTGTTTGGAATTTGCTTTTTGTTGCCATTTATTGTCTTTCAGCTCTGATTTTCGGCTTTCCGACGTGATCACGTGGCTTTGTGAAGCCACTTTGGGGGCGATCTTGTAGTTTGGGGTTATTACTATAATTGATAAGGTGGGATTGTCCATTTTTGTCCAACTTACTAAATTTGATTTTATTGGCGATGGATTTGAAAGTGATCAAAGCATTGTTAGAAGATCTATATGGCTTCGTACAGAGGTGATGACCCTTATAGGTTTGGTGATTGTTGCTATTGAAATGCAGATGTCGAATCCTGCGCAGGTCATAGGAGTGACAAGAGCTGGTGGAGCAGAGTTCCCAGAGCGAGCAGGCCAGCCGATCTGCCAGGTATTCATATACGATCATTTCACTTGTTTAATGTTGCACAACTTAGTTTTCACTAGGAACAATGTTGAAACTCTTTCAGCTCATGCGTTTACAATGTTGAATGATATTTCTTGGTCTTGTTCCAACAGCCTTTCTTCTTCTTCTTCTTCTTCTTCTCATGTCTGACATAGATTATATTTTGTTTTTGCAGTTCTATATGAGGACGGGTACGTGCAAGTTCGGTGCGTCCTGTAAGTACCACCATCCCAGGCATGGGGCTGGTTCCAGTAGTCCTGCACCGCTAAATTACTATGGTTACCCCTTTCGTCCGGTCTGTATTTGAATGCAGCTTAAGATCCTAGTTCTCACATGAGCTGGATTTACTCTCATGCTCACTGAACAGCATCCACGATTGTATGGCAGGGTGAAAAAGAGTGTTCCTACTACGTGAAAACTGGACAATGCAAGTTCGGTGCAACATGTAAATTTCACCATCCACAACCAGCGGGCATACACGTTCATACCCCATCACCGCCACTTCAAGTTGCACCAGCACCTATCCCTGTAGCTGCGCCTTCATCGTATCCAGCAGTGCAATCACCATCTGTCCCACCATCGCAGCAGTACGGGTTAGTCATGGCCAGGTCTCCTTTGGTTCCCTCATATGTTCAAGGCCCTTATGGTCCTATGCTGGTTTCTCCGAGCATGGTTCCATTTCCAAGCTGGAATCCTTATCAGGTTGGTTGATGAAATCCATTTTTCTCTCACTTATGTCAAGATCTAAGCACATTTTAATCAGTTATCTCGCTTGCTTAGGCACCTGTGAGTCCATTAGCCTCTTCCAGTCCTCAAGCTGGTTCAGGATCAAGTTCTGTTTATGGGGTAACGCAGTTGTCTCCTTCTGCACCGGCTTTTCCATGGCCTTATCAACCTTCGCCTTCGTCTCTTGGCCCCTCAGTCAATGGCCGGAGAGAGCAATCATTTCCAGAAAGACCCGGGCAACCTGAATGCCAGCATTACATGAAAACAGGGGACTGTAAATATGGATCGTCATGTAAATACCATCATCCACAGGACATGAATGCGTTGAATGTAAATATTGTTCTTAGCCCCACTGGTCTGCCAATTCGTCCGGTAAGAATCTCATTCCTGCTTTCTGTCTTAGCTGAGATTTCTATGAGAAGTATGGACATAGTTATATTCAAGATTGAGAACAGTTGTGGCTAATGGTGAATCAAGTCTTCTGGATGATTCATTAAGTTTCTTTCTGAAAGAGGAATTGTGGGCATTGAATTAGTGCATACAGATTTGCCAAGTTAGCTATACAAAAAGGAGAGGGAGGAAAAGAAAACATATGTACAAGTCTGAAAGAGGAATTCCTGTTGCACAGTTTTCTTTGGCCTTAGGGCAATTCTTGGTCTACCTATTTCTAGTTGGATCTGTAACTTAATATGCTAGATGCTTTGAGCTCTAAACTAATAAATTTTGTATGGAATAAGATGGATATAATGGTCTTCCTCTAGTAACTACAAAAACATTCTGTGAACCATATAGTGTGTTTAAGTGTAGCTTTAAATCGTTTCTTGTTCCCATGGGTTTTTGCTGCATGTTCAATTATGAAATATTGCTGCATTGACTTATTAAGAGGTATGCTCAACCATCAAATGACATTTCAAAATGAATTATGCTTCAGATAAAGATGGGTAGTTTTGGATCACATATTTTGCCCTGGTCGACTCTTTTGGCCTTTTGAAACTGTTTGAACTGTTCATTGAAGTGCGGATGCCTAGGGAGCTAAAGATGATGGAATTGTTTCCGCTGTATACTTGTGGACAATATGCCATGTTCTTATTTCTGTGTGGCAAATGGACAATATGAAGTAAATTATATATGACCAGTTACACGTTATCGTGTTATATGACATTGAGTATGGGAGATGCTTGCTGCAAGAAATATGTAATTGACTTGCTAGTTTTTGTAACAGTTATAGATGTATGCTCCTTATGAATTTGTCAAGTGCTGTTGAAGGTGCTAACGCTACCGAAAAATATAATGTTCTTCACCTTTTCAATGTCTAATTTGTGATTCTTAGGCGATGAGGACATTTGAAAGGTTTAAACTGTTTGATGATCTTCCATTCAAAGTCACTGGCTCAGCTGCAGTTGCAATTAAGAAGATGCTGTAAATTACTTTATGTAACCAATATTTCAAGGGCTATGGTAATCGTTGTCCAAAATTGCTGTTTCTTTTGTTTAGGAGCTGGGATAGGTACTCCTATTTTGATAGCATATGATTAGGTATTATTCTCACAATAAACCATGGCTACTATTTTGAACGTTGTCTTTGATATCTTTGTAGATCTTTTTGTACTGATTAGTGGAAAGGATGCAACAATCAAAACACATCGGGTACTATATTTTGCGGAAATGTCTTGATTGTTATGGTTTATCTGGGTTTTCCACCCAGGTTGCTAATTGTGGAATAAGCTGCAGGCCACGGCTATTTGACATTATTCTTCTTTTTTCTGCCATTTTTCTTTTGCTTCTTGTCTAGTGTGACCAATTGCTAATTATCTTTTATCTTTTTGCTCCCGTGAGTTCCGATCAAGCTGCATCTGTAATATGTACTGTGTATGTGCCATTTTGTTCATTCACTGCTATTACTTGTCATTGTGCTTATGGCTCTAAAAGTTGCGTATCTACAGTACTTGCAACGGTGAACTTATGTAGCTGTTTCTTTTGCAGGGCGCACCTCCTTGCATGCACTTTGCACGTGGAGAATGCAAATTTGGTCTTGCATGCAAATTTGATCACTCGTTTGCGCCTCTCGGCTACAGTCCCTCGGCGTCTTCTCTCGGAGACATGCCCATCACTCCCTTCCCTGCTGGGTATTCCTTCGGAATGCTCGTTCCGTCATACTCATCTCCAGAGTCGAGGGCCGAAATCATCTTCGGACCCACAGATGATTCTCTGCCCACAAGATCATCTTCAATGACGAGCATGTCGGTTACATCGGTTGGGTCAGCACGTCCAAGTAGTGGGCCTGCGCCCTCCCAAATGCATGATCTGAGTTCCGCAAATCCAGCTAGCTGCAACTCCAAAGAGGGTCATAGCACTGGCTAAAAGAATTGTAGCAGGACTTCTCTGGCTCCTCTCTTTGGCCGACCTTCCACGAAGTGAGAACCGTCACAATTTTCTTATGAGCAATTCATCAGATAGGTGACATTATTTCTTTGTAGCTCTTAGGTCATCTCTCTGCTCATAGGGCCGTACCGTAGTCTAGGTTTTAAATAAGACATGGCCAACCTTCAAAGATAAAGCAAAACCCATCTAGTCATCCACCTTCCCTTGCAAATAACTGCGAAAAGCTTCTGCAGTCAATAGCATACCCACCCGGATTCTACACGTGCTTGTTATTTATATCCGATTCTTTCCCCGAAATGGGAAATTCCGGTCCTTAGGCATTCATTGTGGGAATTGAGTGTGTGCCTATAAGCCTCACCACTGAGGCAACAAGCTTCAAAGTGAAACTCGAGATACGCTTGATCTTTCTAGTTTTCTCTGTTCGTCCTGGGTCCATCTGTCGACCGAGGGCATTGCTGCAATGCAAATTTCTGTAGAGAAAGATGTAACCTTTTGGTTTTGTGCCAATGAAGGATAGACTTGATCCTTTATACTATTTACAATATACTCATACGAGGAATACAATCAAGCTTTGTGATCACTTTACTTTGCGTAGCCTCACAAGATGCATTTTCCTTTATATTTTGATCTATGTTTGTTTCTGTATGTTAACGACATCCTTGTGGCTAGGAGGTTTACTATTCTGCAGATACAGAAATCCTAAAGGGATTATCATTGCCAGTTCTATCTGGCAGAACTCAAATTGACTTCCGGATTTTTAGAGTTACCCATGCAAATAATCCATGTCTACATGTCATGTTCAATCACATTTCCGGCGGTTAAAAAACTTTTGACATTCGGCGGGAATTCGGTCACAGCAGAGATGAACTTGCTCTCCCCTGTGAAGCGGGAAGAAGATTTAACGAGTTCGTCCGTGCCATGGCTGCGATCACGAGCATTCCAACAGAATGTAGCAACTACTTGAAACTAGCGGGTACTCTTGGCGGAATGGGTAGATCCTCTCGCGAACTATGTGAGTTTTGGCGACATGCGATCGACCTTTCCGACCTTTTCGCGAGGAGGGATAACGAGCGTGACGATCTCTCCAAAGAAAGAGATGCGTGCGTGTAGGTCCAACTAGGAGAAGAGGGGGCAGAAAGTTGTCGTGGTCACTATGGTTGAGTTCTAACCAAAAGGAGTTATGTAAATGAGACATGAGTGTACATATCTTCCCGCTCGAAGCAGGTGAGATCTCCCAATGTTCACATTAATTGGCAAATTCCTGATGCGATTGATTATATGTCTACCTAACCATCACATATTGACAGGAATCAGTAGCTAACAATTTTCCCTTTTTTTGGCTGAAAAATCCTGTCTTTCACAACCAAGAAAGCCAAGACATACATCAATCGAATAATCCTCTTGTATGGACATCGGATTTGGACTTGTAGGAGCCAAATCAAAAGTGCGAAAAACTCAATTTTTAAAGGAAGAACAACAAAAACACTGCCTTACTTTTCATGCCTCTACTTTTTTGTAATGCATTTTTCAAGCCTCTAAATAATAGCCAATCATGGAAAGATTGAATTTTAACCCTATTTTTCTCAAGTTTCTCGAAAACCCTCGTCTCTCCGTTCACCACCGTTAGCGACATTATCATCCATCCTCTTTAGCCTTTGATTGTGGTGCAATCCACAACCTTTGTGCACATCATCTCCGATCGCCGCATCTCTCGTTCCAGTGCAGATAGCATTTTCCTAAATGAAGGGACTAAAAACTGATTCATGATGTAAAGTGGGATGTAGAGTCAAAGCTCAAGTTTTGCAAAGATGTACTTTCAAAGTAAAGGTGAGTTTTTGGACTCTGGGTAAAAATCGAAGCATGTTTTTATTTCTTTTGTTTTTGTACTTGCCCAATTTTTAACTTCCTTTTTTTTCCTGGAATTCAGATGAAAGCGTGTAAAGGCGCTACTGAATGAAAAGCACATATGGTCAAAAGCTCATTGTTTGCATGAAGCAAAATGCATGTGCGCACGTTGAGTTCATACAACATTTCAAACCCTTTGAATTTTGTTTGTTGTTGTTTCACTATGCTTTGAAGAAAAGATGTCACCTCAAATGCTAAACAGCCGAAAAGAGAGACTATATGTATCGTGCTTACATGCAAAGATGCTCCATAAACCCTAGCAACTTATATGCAGGATACGAAGCACCAGCCAACCATGTCATAAATCAAACATGGTGGCTGCTGGAGATTTTCCGACGGAAAATATATATCATAAGATGAATGTAATGAGCAATAATTGCATCAAAATAGTCAACAGTCCGATATCTTTTTCCATCAAGCATGGATTACATTAAAGCTTGACGATGATGTGAATTACACGTGCACAGCTACCGAAAGATCCTAAAAAGGAAAAGTCAAATGAGAATTCATGGGACGTAAGAACACGATCAACCTCAAAGCCCGCACACGCTCTTCAAATGACAAAGTCGCATTGCACCTATATCAGTAGAGGGAGTATCCTCCATATTCTACTGAAGCTTCCCCGTAGTAATTTGGCGCAGCTTGAGGAGAGAAGCTGTAGCTACTACTCTCGGCCGCGGTGCGTGAGCTTCCCGCGCACCCCTCTGCGGTCTTCGCGGGCACCGACGGGCCACTGATCACGGAGGCGAGCTCGCCCGAGTCCATCCCCCATGCCGTTTGATCGCTGCTCCAGAGCTCTCCGGCACCAAATATATCACCTCCTGAGTCAGTGACGACATCTTGTGGAAGCGAAAAGTCATCATCCTCAAAGTCTCCCATGAAATTTGAAGCGCTGGAGTAGTTTCTGATAGCATTAGGCTTTGCATTGGGAGGGTCGTCAGCGCTAGCAGGAGGTCTCAAGCAGTTGTCAGGGACAATACAGTTCAGGTAGCCGGAGTTTGAATAATCATCATCTCCCAAGAGGAAGAAGCTGTTACAGTTGCTATCTTGGTTTGCATCAGAGTCATCACATGAGTTGGTGTCAGGACAAGTTTCCTCGTAGGACTGGTGTGGCATCATGGCAGTCTCGTAAGTGCTGGTAGGCTGAGGTGGATTGCTGTGACTGGTGGGTCGGTTCTTTGCTTGACTATTGTTGCTGTTGGCGGCGGCGGCGGTGGTGAAGAAGTGTGAGGAAGGTGTTAGAAGTGCTTGGACCTCAAAGGGGCTAAGAAGAGAGTGAAAGCTATTAGGATTTTGAATTTGGTGATGGGTATCGGAGTAGATGAAGTTGGTCCTTGCTTGTGTGCCTTTCATGGAGAGAGCAGCCCGGTCATAGGCCAGGGCCGCCTCCTGGGCAGTGTCAAAGGTGCCAAGCCAGTGCCTCTCCTTGGTGGCGGGGTCCCGGATCTCCGCCGCGTACCGCCCCCAGGGCCGCCGCCTCACCCCGAGGAACCGACCCGGCTCGGCCTGCTTCCGGCGGCCCCGCCTCTCCCCGGGCTGCGGCGGGGCGGTGTTCCTCTGGAGGATGCAGAAGCCCAGTTGAGCATAGGCTGGCTCAAGGCCTTCTGAGTGTGTCTCTGAGGCCTTGGAGGTGGACATGGACGAAGAGCTTGTAGGATCTTGATCGGTGTCTCTTGGAGTTTTGACTACGGTTTGAACAAAATGGTAGAGAGAGAGAGAGAGAGAGAGGGATGCACTGGAGGAATATACAGCTGAGTTACACTGAAGTCTAGTAAGAGCATGGAGTGGAGAAGAGTTGCACTGAGCTTTTATAAGGACGGGGATGTGATGCCCCATATTAATATATTCTCTTTGAGAGAAGGAAAATGCTTTTTTCTAATGGTATTGTTAGAAGACGATATAATCAAGCTCTGAATTCAATCTTAATACTATTAAATTTCCTCCACCCATCACCCAAAATCTTTTATTCCATTGTTTTGAATCTCACTCACAATTCTTTCAAATTTGCGGATAGCGACTGTGCTAAGGGCTACATTCTGAGATTTATACTCCATTATTGTGTATTTTACATAAAATATATGTAGTTAGAAATAATTGATAATATTGTCGATCATCAAATTAGCAGGTTTTTTGAAAAAAAAAATTAAAAAGACTCTGTTTCGTGAATTACATAACTTATAGATTTAACCACAATAAAATCAAGATTGATAAAATTATGTGCTCTCTGATGAAGTTTAATGTAAGTCTCACTGTATCTTGATATGTGACTGATACGACTGAAAGGTTTTTTTTCCTTTATTTTTTAAGATTGAAGAAACGGACGTGTCGACACGTCATTTGTTGGAAATCTTTCCCCTTTTCCACCCACTGCAAGTTCTCTTCTTTTCTTCCGCCTTCTTCAATCAAATCCTCGGGCATTGAATTATCATAACTTGTATTTAGACGTATGGACAGACTTTAGAATTCCCTTAATATTTCTCAGTTTCTGCCTCGAAAGATTTTATAAGACCACAATCAACTTCTCTAAAAATTTAAGCTTATAGAAAAAAATGTGATTTAATATTTATATATTTCAATAGTACTTTTTAGGTTAAACACGACTGGAGTTAGAACCTCTCACATTGGTCTACATAAGGATAATTATCTAAAACTTGGTAAGGCACCCTAAGATATATGCAGACTATAAGTAAATTTCACGACGCGTCGTCTTTTCTCATGATATGTAAAAATCGTATCTCGAAAAATAAATATTGACTTATTAAATATACTTAATAAGTGCGCTTGTGCGATGCTTGCGTCGTATATTTAAACAGAGAATACCCATTTGCGGATTCAGTTGTTGAAATTCTAAGCCGGCTGCAATTTTTATATATTTAGTACAACATTCTCTCACTCATATGAATAATCATTTGAAGATTAGATAAGATAACAGCTAAAATGTTGAAAGGAGCTGGTTAATGAAAAGTCAATGTACTCATATTCAAGATGAATCTTGGGTAGATAAAAGCCAGGACAAGGAAAAAATTGGAACATGACATGAATTTTTTGTCCACATTCTCCTTGAGAGCATCAAACTTTTGAAATTTCCAACATACTGAAGTCGGTACAGCATCATATTTAGTATTTACTTCTTCATGTTGCCCATGTAGAATCCGCATTTCGTGCACAGAATTTCCCTCAGTCACCCCCTTAAGACATCTTTGTTTGCTTCAGGATTTTCAAAGGGAGCAGTTGAGATAATCTCCAACCAAGACAAAGTATAATCATATTTTTCTATGACATTAAGAAACTTCCTTTTTCTGGACCTCCTCTTGTCCTGTGTCATTGAAATTGGAAACAAACCCCACATCAAATTACAAAACAAAAACAAGTTCCTTTTTCAAAGTGGGGGTCCAAGAAGTCAAAGCTCTAGTGCTGTTTCATTTGTTTTCTTACGGAATTTATCCATGGATGTTTCACAATAAACGAGAATAAGTAGTTGTTTAATGTGCTGATTTTTGTTTATTCCATGCCTTAAAAATGTTGTCATTGGAAGCTAAAATCTTTAGCATTTTTTAAGAATGTGTGAGAGAGCTTAGCAAAAGTCTTTTGCTTAGTCTGGTCCTACCTAAAAAATTCCATGGAAAAGGACATTTTCTAGCACAAAAAAAGAGGAGAAAATTTGAAGGTTTTCAGTGTAAACCTTCTCGACGTTTCAACGACAATCGTAGCATATCAAAACTATTCACATATGAGAATTATTACATGAATGTAAGTACATACTAAACTAAATCTGTACCGTCGAAATTAGTGATCCCATGTGGACCCCACTCGGGTTCCACATGGACCTTATATAATCTTTTCGGTGAAATATCATCTTGTGTATCCTTGGTTACTTAACCCCCTCCCCTCTTTTGATTACTTAGAGTCCATCCATTTCCCTTGCTGAATAATTGTGATAGCATCTTTAATTAAGTTCCATAATGATAGTTCTCAAGAGAGAATACTTCATGTCTTTTGGAACTGCTATTTTTTCATATGCACGTGATCTTCTTTCACCTTTGAGCTCAAGTTTGTACATTGGAATTTGTATATAGCAATTTTCACGTAACAATTACCGCCATTTTTCCTCATTTTTCTAAAAAGTGAGGAGATAAAAAATTAAATGTTGGGGGAAAATGATGATGATAGTTCTCACTTCTCAAGAACAGATGCTAGGTGCGAGAAAATTTTATCACCATTACATTTCCCAAAACTGATGCTTTTGATTGTCATATAATTTTCTTTTTCTTTTCTATTTCTTTAAATTTTATAATATACAATCAAAAGAGAGGGGTCAGCTTATTTGAACTTGATCATAATAAAAGGAGCAGAAAAGGGCTATAGTCAAAAAGAGCAATCAAAGCTCAAGAAAATTATCTTTTTTTTCAAAAGCAAATGTGGATTAAACTGCCCAAACAAGAGGCAATTAGTGGGGCACTCAAAAACCCTTTTTTATATTGAAAGTTCCAACAGGAAAAAAAAAACAAGCATGATTTCATCCCTCCTTTTTAATTAATCTTTCACGTACGTAAATGGCATTGGGAGTTACATAAACTATAGTCATAAATTCTTAGGGGTTTTCATTGGGCCTCTTGTCGTTTCCTGTAAATGCATCTGATGTTTGCCCTACGTACCATCATCAGCGGCCGTGCATTACCCTGACTAAATGATTAAAGCGATATTGATTAAATAAGTCACGTTAACGCGTACGTTAATGACGCTGTTAAGCATACTAAGAAAGTCACTGGAGAAAATATTTTTAGCATAACATGAGTATGATATTTTGTAAAATAATCAAGCCACCGTAGGTAATTGTTTACACAAGCAGTCAAATCATACGTATTATCAATGAAATGAATTCAGTCACTAAAATATAGGAAAAATGACACAAATAATCTCTGAACTTTGGCTTAATGTGAATCTATGAATTTTTAATTTATTCAATGCGGTTCATCAACTTTAACTCAATATGCAGTGTCATTCCTGAACATTAAATTTGTTTAATATAGTCCATGAAATTTTTTATTAATGTTCAATTTAATCCATAAAATATACGAAAATATTCAATATTGTTATTCTATTAGTTCAAATCCGAGATGATATTCAACATTTTTGTACGTATCACATTAGACAAATTAAAAATTTATTGCACGTAAGAATTAAGTTCATGGATCAAATTGAATAAACAAAAAGTGTAGGAGCCGCATTGCATATTTAATAAAAATTTAGAGATTATTTGTGACATTATCCTTTTACATGTGCACAACATGGCCCTCTTAATTTTGTTTATGCACGACATGAACTAGAATCTGTGACCTTTGACTGCTCCACTAAAGATTTCGATTTGGGAAGGGGGACATGCCTCGCATTAACTGAAGTGGACCCGATGACATCGAATGGTCTCAAGAAATACGGGACTCCATATGTAAGAGTCGACATGTAATGAACTCTATAAAAATGTACTCTTTTTTCACTTTATATTAACTTAGATATAATGGTGGGTCTCTTCGCATTATTAAACTCTTTTAAAAACTCGTCATGATTCTGGATTAATAGAGATACGCTTGAGCGATCTAATAAATTGACTTGCTAATGGGTAAAATAAAATCGATACATGCATAAATAGCATATCCCTACAAATTGGCAAAAGGATGTCTAGAGTGTCAATATTTGTGCACGACACTCATTTTGATATTAATATTTTTTTGGATCACTTTTTCTTTTGGTTAAATTTTTTGGATCACTTAAGTGTCGATCTTTTTGAAAAACGATTATTTTAGTGCCAACACCGATGAGTTTCGCTGGAAATCATACGTCGCATCTACGTGGTTCGCCAAAGGATCCAATCAGCAATAAAAAATGTAAAAATCAATAAAGAAATTCCATGTCATATTAAAAAATTAAAAATAAGCTAACAATAGAAAAATAAGGCAAAAATTAAAATAAAATAAAAAATTCCACAGCTAGGCGAACTCTCACTGGACGAGGTTGGCCTTGCCGACCCTAACAAGGCCACGGCGGGGTTTGCCGAGGCCCCCTCCCCCGTCCCCCACCCTCGCCAACCATTGCCGATGATGGTGGGGCAGCAAATTTTTTTTAATCTTATTTTTTTGTTTAATTTTAGTTTTTAAAAAAATTTAATTTATTTTTAAGTATAAAAGTCCACGTGGACTGATTTTTTTTTTAAAAATTGCCACGTAATTTTAAAAAAATTAAAAAAACAAATGACACATAATTAGTTGGCCGAAATTTCTCACCGTTAGCACTAAAGTGATCGTTTTTTTCTCCGATTTGACACTTAAACGAAAAAAAAAAAAAAATAGCGCCAAAGTGAGCGCAAGCACTTCAGGTGTCCTTTTGCCCATAAAAATTTGAAAATCGGCTAAAGGGACTGTTATAAGCAAACTGCTGGGTAAAACTCGCGCTTGAGCATCTCCAGTGACTCATCCTCACGCGAACATTACTCTATATACATGTACAAAGATAGATACTTACGTTGTACTTGACAAACACGCTGTAATTGCAATACTTTCAGAGCCCCTTTTTGGCAAACTGCCCCGCTGGCTTCACGGTATTGCGACTTTAAATGGCGAAATGCATACTTAGCCTCTTAAAAAATTCATTACACAAAACATATCAGATTTAGGAAGATGATGCTTGTAGGTATATAATTTTTGCTAACAAATGGTGGATCCATGCCTTTTCCAGTCACTTGACTACTTTTTGTTATGAGTGGCTATTGAAATAATTAAATATTAAATCATACATTTATCTAACGACTTAAGGTTTTAGAATAGCTGATAATGTTCTTACAAAATCTCACTGTAACTATCCCGAGTCGGTGTTGCTTGGAGTACTTTCCAAGGCAGTATTCAAGTTTAAGGTAGTTTTAAACTGAAACTCCGAAATAGAAAGAGCAAGGTTGGCCACTACCATCACCACGAGCACCGGACAAACCTGGAACTGGTATAAGCATAGAGCTTGTTGGAAGCGTGAGAGGACGTGAAAGTTTCTTCGGATGGGAAGGTTATTGCTGTGAAATTTGCCATTTAAAGGGGACAAAAAAGGGCTGGTCAAGTCCCATCTGGGTAAGGAGCCTCATCCCATAACTTTTCTAGACGAGGAGGAAAGAAATGGAAGTGAAGTAGTGGCCCTCCTGTGGGAAAACCATCGGGGTAGGGGCCAACCATCCGCTTGCTTTCTGTCAAGTTTCTTCTCTTGACAAGAGGGTCAGGAGAAGCTGACAACTTTTTACATCACATTCTCCAAGCACAAGCACACAACCAGCCCCTCCTCCCTTTCCCTCCTTTCTTTTCCCCTCTATCGTTAAAGGGTGCCCGGAATTCTGGGAAAAAAGACAATTTTGTTCATAGGACTTGGACTTGGACTTTGACGAGAAAGATAGAGAGAGAACGAGAGCTCTTGAAAGAACTGTTTTTGAATGATTCAATCTTTGTCAAGATTGAACTTGTGTGGGTGTTTTTCTTGCTCCTTGGGGTTTTCTTCTTTTTTTTTTAAGCCTTTTCATGGTTTCAGTTTCCGTGCTGCTGCTTTTTCTGGTCAAACGCACGCATGTGTCCCTCCACCAAAAGCCAAGAAATCCTAGTGGCACTACCCTATATGCCGGGGTTGTGTCACCCATTTTTCAATTCGGCCAACTTGTCCTCCCCTTTTGGACCCAAAAAAAAAAATAAAATTTGTCCTCCCTTTGCTTAAGCAAACGCCATTGCGTTTTAGTTTGCTCATCACGGGGTCTTACAGGTGCCAAAAGTTGCCTAGTCATTCTCCTCACCGTGAGCATCCACACAAGCAAATTTTAAAGCACTTACTACAACCAAATGATTAAGGTTCTTTTTCCGAGGTATTGAATCTTGACTCCCGTAGTGAGATCGGTGGAATGTGTTAGGAAACCCTTTATAATATTTTTAAAATGGAAAAATCAAATGCTGATGATGTGTTTATTGATCGAGTAAAACCGGATAAAAGATGCACAAACCATTATGCAAATGATGTCCTAACAAGATATGCAAATGTTATGTGTTCTTTATTGATGATGAGCAAAGCTTTAGACGTAGATATGTCTATAAGTTGGAGGTACCTAAGTAGAAGGTAAACAAGCCTAAAATGGAATGTTGGATAAAGTTTGATAAGACCTTGGTTAGGTGAATAACGAGATAGACCTACGATTGTCAATATACTTGAAGGACCTTGGATATTAGCAGTTTACTTCATGAATATCATCACAATAATATAGGGATATCAATGAAACTTGCATGTGAATATTGTCAATGTGTTTGGTATTTTCAGACTCTATGTGAAGTCTATTTAGATTCAAAGAGTATTGAGACTTAGACATCATCATCCGACCAATTCGGACTCATAAAATATAAATATATAAATATATATAGTGATCTCGCTCAAATTTCACATTCAGAAAGTAATGATTTTCAATCTCAAATCTTGATGTTGCAATATAACTCATCAAACAAAACATCTTGATTGATTCACAATATTTATAAAGGCAAGCTAATCATTCCAAATGAAGAGCCCTACTTATGGAAACCTAGTTTTAGTTGTATTGGCGACTGAAGCAATGGGGATTCCAATTTCATTTGTCAACAGCTACTCAATCTCCTTGAAGCATTCGTGTTCAACGGGTTAATTGGAGAATGATCCTTTGAAAACTACGGCGAGATTGGAAGTGCATGAGTATAAAAGGAAACCAAAGTGCTAAAGAGATGAAAATAAAAAGGTCCAAAGTTCAAGAGAGCTATAATCTTTCGTGCTTGTCTTTCATGAGCTTCTTAATGTAACCTTTCTAGAAGTGTTGGCAGTGTAATAGTAGTGCTTGGGTGTGTGATAGTGTGATCTATTAGTTTTAGGTATAAGTAGCACCATCTTTACGTGTAAGCGTTTCAGGTAGAAGCAACACGTATTATGCTATAACTTCAATAACATTTATAGTGAAATTCAGCTAGTGGACTATTAGCGTGCGAGAGTAGATGTAAATTTATACTAAATCGAACCACTATAAATTTTGTGTGCAAATTCTTCTATATCTTAACTCTTATTTTTTGTATTTTGCACGCTAGCAAATTTGATTATAGTACAACCTCTCTTCTCACGTGATACTAATCTTGACTTGTCTAATTCTGCATGTTTAGTGAAGAGTTTTCAAAATCACCTATTCACCTCCCATTGGTGATAGTGCTAGCCACCTCACAACATTTTAGAAGTTCAGTATGTACCTGATTAGCTCGACTTCCATTTTTATAAAATGAGACGGTGCTTTGGAGTTCAATCGATCTTATCACTAATCGTTATGATACATGTCCATTGACCTGAATGGGAAAAAAAAAACAAAAACCTCGTCCTTTTAAATTTTTTTGGTTCTCCCCCACTTAACATCGGTCGTGTTTTTAAGAATTCAATTGACTCGAGCTTCATCATTTCAGCTTTCTTGGGGAGGGATGACCACGAAGGAATTGATTCGATCAATCGAGCAGCGGAAATCAAACTATGCTGGGACTGTCGGAGGTGAAATTGACACTGTGACTCCAAACAATTCTTACATCCGTCGTCATTCATCCGACCCGTTTTCACGAAAGAATTTCGTAATAGCCGCAGAGGTGACGGGCACGTAAGTGGCCAATCGAAATGCTATTCGGATGCTACGCGACACATATCCATCCGAATCGGCCTTCCTCGTCTTCGATTGAATTGTATACTGAACTCAGGAAACTCTTTCTCCAATGATTCCCCAACTAAGAATGACGAACGAGTCTCCACGCTCGAATCATTCGGACCTGATTTCTCGCCGACTCTTTCCGTTTCGGTCAATCAGGGATCGACAACCAAACCCGCCCCTGCCAAACCCCCCACCTCCTCAAAGCCCCATCCCCTAGGACGTGAGACACCCGCCATCAAGCTTTTCGACCCGACGTGACACGTGGATACTGTTGCCACGCCATCGGCCCTCACGTCGCCGGGCCCCGCAGCCTGACGTGTCAGCCCCTCCTCCCTGCGGGGCACCCACCCCCAGATCGTGGTTGTCGGGGAATCCGGTGACGTGGCGCCTTGTACGGCCACGTGTCAGTATGCCAGCCGTGGGATAGGTTATATCTGAGTGCCCCCACGTACGAGGAGGACCAGGAAAGAGGCAGTGAAAATATTCAGAACCGGTGAGGTGCGTCTGATTGATGAACCGGTGGGATTTGACGGCTAGAGATTGTGAAGGTGGGAGAGCGTTACTTGGTCTGGCGGTGGGGCGCAAATCACCGGATTTTGTTGCTCCGACGCCACCCACCCAACGTGCGCTACGCTCGTGCACAGAGGGCGGAAGTGTAGCGTCAAGAAGACAACCTAAACGGAAGGACAAGGCATTTTTGTGTTCGGTTTGAAGAGGAAAAGCCTATGAAACGTTTCGAGTTCGACTAGAGTTTCTCGTGGGTAAGAAAGGAGCTATATCGGACCAGGCCCATCCCTCAAGTGGTCGGGTCTTTGTCACTCGATGGAGGTCCATAATTCCTGTAAAGAGAGAACAACTTATTCGTGAATATGACATTTTTGGAATATCATGTTCCCATCCATCCAAATCAATAATTTTTTCTTTTGGACGAGAGCATACGTGCCTCGCAGGATTTAGTACTTTGAGAATCTTTCAACGCGTTTTGGATGGGGTTTCGAGCATCACTCGCTGCCAACCATTCGTTGGCAGCTCATATAAGATACGATTGAACCGGCGAGAGCGGTTGCAACCGGAACAAACCAAAGCGCAACCGAAACGTCCCCAAGGGAACAAAGTACAAAGGTGGCCCAGTGAAACATAGTGACCTCAGAAGAGAGGACTCATTGAATCTGGGCAGGTTGACATATTGATCTGTCAAACATTGTTTGTCTAACGTGCAGGATCCGACACGACTCTTGGGGAATCGCCTGAGAGTTCCCTTTCCTACCAAGCAGGCTTCCTCGTCGTGGTTGGCTCGACAGGGCAACTACCCCAATGAGTGTATCAGTGCTGTCTGTACTCACTAGCAAGATTCACGTTTCTGCAGCGATCGTTTTCCAGAGCATGTTCACGCTCTGTTGACAACACAATAGTATGAAAGAAATGCTCTCCTCATTTATCTTCTTTGGGTTGCGAAGGAACCATTTGCACCAAAAAAGTGACCAGGTCATTAACACGGAGAAATTCTGATGAAACAGAAACCCAAGACGTTCGCGGGTCATTAGCACACCGATTGTTCTCCTTGGATGCTCATTATAACACGAAAGCAGCTTTTCCAGAAATCATGCTTCCCCCCACTGGAGGTAATGGTGCTTGCCTCGTAATGAGAAGGATCTGGGGTACAACTATTGCTAATGGAATCGTTTTTAGAGAAACACTAACCTACTCTCTTGCATCTGATAAATTTTCTGACTAGACCATTTCATCGGTAGCCCGTCTGGTTAGATGCAGCCCGTCTGGTAGAATTTTCCATGGACCCCCAGTTCTGACTAAAGTAATCATTGCGAGCAAACCAGAAGTTAACTGCTTTTTAGGAAGTGCTGCGCCCCGTCGGACACAAAGATTCGGACAGTCACTCCTTCATGTTGTCACTCCTGGTTTCCATTAGCCAAAAAGTGAATATGCGCCCTCATTTCAGGTTGATGAAGCATCGATTTCATGAGAGTCCTGTTAGACAAATTTGTACTCGAGATATGCCCAATGGGTCATAAAATGCAGAAGACAGACAAGACAATACCTGTAAATCTGCACCCTCGTTTGTACAAATTCTTTTGAAGGCAGAGTACCACTACCACTTTCCTGATGACATACGAGCAGCTGCTTAGCTGTGCGCATAATCCAACTGCAGTGGAGTAATAAGACATGTTTGTGAGGGAAGCAAGAGAATGGCAGGCATAGAGCATCAAATTAGAGTCTTCAAATCATAAACTAAATGAATCAAACATAGTTACCAGATAATAGATTTCAATGGCCAGACAAAGGCAAGCTATTTCCACTGAGGCCATCTAACCGAATCCGTGGATCCCTTGTTTATATTTGAAGGACCAGTTCTCCCAGCAGAATCATGCCACACCATCTCCAACTGACAAAATTTGAAACATAATCCCACTTACTGCGACTCAATTGACAACAACAGAGAATAAAATCTTAGAAATAACAGGATATGTGGGATTTCCGAGCATTTGCTTGAAAAGTCACTTCATCAGATTAGCGAAAGGAAAAAAAGAGAAAGGCTCTTCATTTTCTTGATGGGAATTAACTTCACCCAACCCACAATAATTTCCAAAACTGCATTTGGTACTGGTAACTAGTAATACCTTTTACACAAGAAAGAACATTATGGAACATATTGTCGTTGGGAAGCTAAGTCGACATTGGATTAAAGGATGGGCAAAATAGACGTAAAGAATCTAGAGATTGCAATAGGATGCAAAAGCACTCTGAAGAACGTCAATTTGACCCACAACGGGGCCAAGGTTTGCCATTTTGCATCATCTCTGCATGTTTCAATATTCATTTATACTCCATGCATTATCAAGCTTCAAATGGTTAAAGATGTGAGAATCAGAGAGAATCTAACAGATGTCTACCTCTCCAACAATGACTGTGTCCCCTTCCTTTACGCCTAGTTTCATGAGAGTCTTATTCACACCACAAGCCTCCAAAACGTGCTGGAACCTTTTCTCTGAATCAACATACCTGTTATAGAAAATATTACCAACACTTCTCAAGTGAAGAAATCATACTGGACATTTCATGAAATGGATCAGAAGGCAATATGCAAAGGAAAAGGATTTTCTGCCAACAAAGATAGAACCAATCTAATCCCCACAAACATATATGTCAAATTATCTGGTTCTCAAAGGTACATATAAAAAAAAATACAACATCAATAAGATTTGCAACATGGCTTCTCATAACTCCAACTCCTACAAAGTTCCTAGGTTCCCCAAAAACTTATGATTATATGATTGGACTCTGTCCAGAAAAATTGATAGTGAGTTTGCAATTCCGGATAATTAGTTACTCAAAACGAAAAATATGAACTTTAACTGATTAGTCAGCGATTCAAACATATGTGGGGAGCACATGTGCCAAGAATAAGGGGACAAGTAATCCAATTTTGATGGTATGCGCTCCATTCTTCCTCTGTATGGCAAATCCCAGATTGCCATGACTAAACAAGCTAGTCTCTTCTTAGAGTTGCATTACACAATCTCAATATAAGCACTTAAAAATACACCATGCACAGATAAGATGCTCCAAACGGGGAAAAGGGAAAGAGAACTATATAGCATTGCTTAGCAATGGCCATTGAGTAATCAACATCCTACCTCCAGTTTGTCATTTGAACAAACCGTCGTAACCCAGATCCAATAACATGCCAAGTGTGCGAACTGCTGTCGTGAGTGATTTCAAACTCACTAATTGAAGCACTTCTTTGATCTTTTACCTTTTCAGCTACATGGTTCAGACTGCTGGGATCCACCCAACCTAATGCAAATAAAACTCATCAATAGTCCATAGAGCAAATGAGATGGATAAAAGAAAGATCATAGAAAAATACTTGTTCTGTAACCTTCGCAGGGAAAACAAAATGAGAAAGCATTAACAAGAGACATATAAGAAAAAGTGTGAGATTGCTAGATGGAGAAGCACATGAGGCAACAAGCCTGACCTTCAATAGTGCTCTTTGCTTCCTTACTCCTCTGTAGAACGTCATAAGCAGCAGAAATTACTCGATAAGTGCCTTCTCTTTTCACTGCACTCATACAGAAAGTTTGAATCCTGCGAGCTTCCAGCCTTTCCTTGAACGATGGCCATCTCTCATAGGCCTCTGGAAGATCCATTTTGTTATAGGCAACTATATATGGCTTTTCAGCAAGTTCAGGATTGAATAATTCCAGCTCAAGTCGGACAGCATCAAACTCAAGCTCTGGCTGCTCTGATGATCCATCAACCACGTGAACCTAAGGATCAATTGTATCAGTAACACATCAACTAAGATACAACAGCATCAAGTCGAAATGAGTAATTATAGGCAAGCGTTGACTTTCCATCTCTGTCAATGAATTTGTTTAACATACTTCCCTATGCCATTAGTCATGAGGCTTTCACCTCTCTCTCTTGTCACCTTTCGGGTACATTAGCCATCCGACAACTTTGAAGACAAGACATTTTGAGACAGGTGAAGCATACTAAACAATGAAATGATGCCACACTAAAATGTGAACCAAGGACAGCTTATTTGTACCCAATTTCAACCCAATAAAGCTGAGTCATTTGTGCCAAAAATAATTGGGAAGCACCACAAGGAGACAGGGCAACCTGCTGTTTCAATCCATCAGCAAATCATATTCAAAGAAATCTACAATCTACAGTGAGGTCATGATATGTTTGGCTTCAAAGGTCAAAACCAGAATAGAAATGAAGCATCCAATAAGAAAACTCAGAACCCCCAACTTCAAACCTTCTGCAGCTCGTGGGATCAAATTAATTTCTTGAAATGCAACAAAATAAAATGCAATGCATTACCGCAAAGCGAATCCTCAGTCTTCCTAGGTACTATCCCAGTTGAGGGGGGATAGAAATCGTAAAATTTTTGGCTAGTAACAAAAGACAACGTATGCAGTCCGAAATCATAAAAAGCCCCAAGATACAGACAAATGCATGAGCTGCACAATAGTCTGCTTACTAAAGTGTGGACAACAATGAGAATCAAGCTTTAACAGGGAGCATACCAGAGTAGAGCACCTCTCTGTGTGCCGTAAAAACTCATGACCTAGACCAAAACCTCGGTGCGCTCCTTCAAGTAAACCTGGTAGGTCTGCCACAACCATGGTAGAATCATAGTCAAATGATACTACGCCCAGATTAGGTAGTAAAGTTGTAAAGGGGTAATTTGCTATCGTCGGCTGCGCAGCACTTATCACACTTAAAAAGGTGCTTTTTCCTGCATTAGGAACACCAATAATTCCGACATCCGCAACAAGCTTCAGCTCCAGCTCTAACCACCTGACAGAAAAGACCATCCTTAGCTTCATTCACTTGAGGAAGCCTTTTGAGGAGAACCTTGATTAAAACTACACTGAAGTTAATATGCCCAAATAACAAAGCTCAATAAATCATGATGCACTAGAGCCAGTTCATGATGACATAAGGCCTCCTTTCAGCTATTGCTGGCAAACCAATCTTATGTTTCCATTCCTCAATAATGAACTTCAACATAGAATTTATTGCGTTTCTCCAGAAAATTCAACTTGAAATTGCTATGATTGTGGGTGACTGGCAATTAATCGGGCTGAAGTTTTGGTTCTTTTTCATAGTCATTCATGTGCTTGCTCAATCACAAAGTAGGATACACATTGCTTGTCACTCCCTGAAGGTGCTAACGACATACTTTTTACTGACAAAAAGGAAAAGAAATCAACCCTGGCCAGCACCTGTATTGTACATCGCGTTGCATATACGACTATCCAAATAAGTTTTCACAGCTATTTGTCCACAAAAGTTACATCCTGTGTCAAACCAGAGCAGTTATCAAAAACACCGTGTAGCAAGACAAAATCAATCTGCAATGCTACTAATCTGCCCAAAAGGGAAAAAAAAAAAACATATGAACCACGTTATGGCAAACCAAGTATTTATCAACGATCTACAAAGACATGGTATGGTTTCTGAGATAAAAACTCACATCTCTGGACCCTCTTCACCATTCTCAGCTATCCGAGGCACCTTATTCATCCCTGACTTGAACGAAGCATTCCCTCTCCCTCCTCTACCACCCGGCAACAGCAACGCCTTCTGTCCTGGATTCAATAACTCCAACAACACCTCCTCTTTCCCCGCCTCTCTAACGACTGTCCCAGGGGCCACCTTCACCACAACATCCTCACCCTTAGCCCCAGCCATCTTGCTCCCCTGCCCATGCCTCCCTCTCCCAGCCCTGAAATGCACGCTGTTCCTAAATGGCAACAATGAGTTCATTGAACTGTCGACTTCCAAGTAAACATTCCCTCCTCTCCCTCCATCGCCACCTGACGGCCCCCCCAAAGGAACGAACTTCTCGCGGCGGAATGCCACGACACCATTGCCACCATCCCCGGCTTTCACATATATCTTGGCTCGGTCAAAGCACCTCATCACTGCCGGCACCCCCTTCTCCTTCACTTGAGCTTCCTCATCATCTAATTCATCCTCCGAATCTGCCAAATTCACAGCCTTGCCGTCCTTGAGCCCCGTTTTTTTGCCAGCAAAACAATCATTTTCATCGTCATCATCGCCAACAGTGTAGAGCATTGCCATGACCTTATTACCATCACCATCGTAACCACTAACTATCTTTCCACCGTCAAGCCCTAACACTTCCTCCTCACCTTCAAATTCTCCATAATCACTATCTTCTTCTTCTTCCTCCTCCTCCTCTTCATCGTCATCATCATCATAATCGCCACCATCATCTATTCGAGCACTCGAGTTTCCTTCAAACACATCGAGGGATATATAGTTAAACGCCAAACCCCGATCAGTCCCATCTTCCAGGTCATTATAATCATGTTCTTGGCCTACTTCACCACAGACGCCATCAACTCCAGGATCAACTAGGGCAATGCGGGAATCGGAGAGCTTCACTTCGCTCACGGCATCAATAGACGCGGCCAAGAAGTCCTCCCTGGGAGGGAGGCGAGTGTAGGTGGTCGCCTCGGGCCCGGGCCTCGCCGGAGCGACCGGTCGAGGCGGCGGCTCGCAACGGGTGCGGAGGCCTGGCTTCTCGGACCGCCGGCGAGGGCGCGGAGGCCTGCCGTTGTTGGGGCGCTTTCGGGATGCGCAACGGGCTTGGAATCGTGGAGAGAGACGGATCAGCGGGGACGTCGAGGCCATGGCGGCCATTTGCGGAGGCTTTTTGCAAAGTTGAGGGAGGGAGAGTTTCCGCCGTTCGAAGGAACTCGCGCGGAGGGAAGTGGATAACGTGTCGGAAGACGGCGGATGAAAAAGAGGGGAACTTCTCCAGGTAGCTGGGACTTGGCCATATTCATCAGATGAGATTTGCAGTGACTTCGACTGTAATTCAATCAAATCCGGCATAATAACATATGGTTCCCGAATTTTAGTTCTATTCACAATTTGATCCATGAATTTTTAATTTATGTAATATGATTCATAAATTTTAATTCAATGTTCAATATAGTCCCTATATAATATGAAAAATGCTTAAAGATTCAGGGTAAAATTCTAAATAAGGACATGAAGTGTTTAGATTGTTTAAAAAAAGAATATGATTGAAGGATATTTTTGTCATTTACTTTTTAAATTTACTTATCTATTTTTCTTTAAGCCATTTCTTTTTTCTTTTTCTTTTTCCCCCCACCAGGCCACCCATCAAGAGTTGTGTTACAATATGGTTACTTTTGGAAAGAAGAGTTGTCTTCTCTTCACTTATATATTCACATTATGTAGCTTTTCATTTTACACTTAAAAATTTCATAACTTCAATTTTCGTTTTTCTCAAAGAAAATACTGCCATCTTCTCCAATTGTTTTCCTAGAAATATCTTAAAGAAATATCAGAATTGCTATCCGATATTCTCACCGTGACTTTGTTGTATCCTAAAAAATATTTGCCAAAAACCATTAGCAATGTTATGGGGCCAATAAATCTTTAAAGAGAGTGTTATCATGCCCGAAAATCTGATTCTGTCGCTCATTCCATTTGCTAAATTTCCTAACGATCCCAATTAACTTCTTTTGAAAATGAAGATTTGCGTCCTAATTAATCTCTTTTGGAAATGAAAAGTCGTGTTAGAATATAGTCACTTTCGAAATGAAGAGTTATCTTCTCTTCACGTATATATTCACATTACGACTCTTCTCATTTTACATTTAAAAAATTCAGAACTTCAATTTTGGTTTTTCTTAAAGAAAATACAGCCATCTTCTCTAAGGAAAACAAAACAAGAAAAAAAAAAAAAAAAAGGCAAAAAAAAAAGAAAAGAAAAAGAAAAGAAAAGGCAAAAAATAGAAAAAAAATTCAAAAAAGTAAAGGACAAAAATGCCCTTCAAATATGCGATTTTTTGAAATAATTTAAGTACTTCAGGCTTTAATTTGAAACAAGGTCCACTTTAGACTCTTATTTGAGAAAATAAGAGTACTTCAGCCCCTTTTTTTGAAATTTTTCCAAGATTCGAGGACTATATTAAATATTAGACTAAAGTTTGGAGACCATCGAGAGACTTGCACCTTGGACAAGAGTTTAGGGACATTTGTGCCATTTTTCAATTAATGGTACGTTGGTTTTATGGAAAACTTAAGATTTGGAAAACATTTTTCGAAGAATGATTAGTTATATATCATAGAAAAATTAGTCAATGAGAAAATACTTTCATTGTCGATACCAATTTATGTCTAACTATTTTGGTGAGTGATGAAAATATTTTACATTCATTCATTTTTGCAAGCGATTATTTTTTAAATTTTTTACGCATTCTAAAATTCTATCATTTGCTCCCAAATATTTGCTTTTTGTTACTTTGGTTTGCAATCCTTGATCGACTTTCTACCTTTGAAAGGATTGGAAGATGAAGTGGTGATGGCTCTGCTAGCCCATTTTGCTTTTTCTGCAGACAACACATTGAGGCCAGACCTTGTATTTGCATCGACCGCCCCTCGGAACACCTTCACGTCATCCCGACTCACCCAGCGAGAGGCAACAATACGACAAGCAAAATTACTAAGAACGAAAGCCATATGGATCGGGTCGAGTACGGATCAATTGTGTCTCGTAAGGGATCTACTCGACCGGACCCAACTACATGGCTGGTTGATGTCGGAAATCTTTTGCGGTACAATAGATTATGTTATCGAGTCGCGCATGGATCGCTCAAATTCCGTCACCGAAAAATAAGTTGTAACATACCGATTTACAATGTTTGGCGGTATTTCCATTATGTTATTCTGCCTTTGATCCGCAGAAAGGGAACGTGTAGAACGAAGGTTGCTTCATGCCTCAAGTAAAATCAAAATCAAAGAGCAAAATCTCCCGCAAGCAAACAGGAATTACGCAGGTCAACCATTTTTGCTGATTTGACTACAAACGCCATGAAGATGATGGAAGAAACAACCCAAATAATACATCAAGAAATTCATCTTCACCGGAAAAAGCCTTCGCCGTGCTCGGAAGGAGTCGAGCCGCCGCTCCGAATCTCATCTCATCCCTAGGGGGTGCGGGGGAGGGTCGTCCTGATCATCATCTTCATCTCTGTCCGGCGACCAGAGCACCTTCCCTGTTGGCTCGGCAATGGAACATCACGTGAATGTTCACGCGCGGCCACGGACCGACCGGGACTAGAACCGAACAAGAGCGCACCGCAAGGACATAATCAGCGGTTGCCCGTCCAGGCTAAAGGCCTCCGTCGGGCGCATCGAAATCGGGACACCAAGCCCGAGACTTCCGCCGCATCCCATCGGCTAACCTCGATGCCCGAGCAGCTCTGCCCTCGGGAAACAGCCAACCCATCAGGATGCTCTCGCTGCAACCGCTTCGGCTTCGAATGCGAGCCTCGAGATCCCACCAGGACCAGAAAAAAGCCCCAGATCCACCCGTTTTAGCCGGTAAAAACAGTTTAACGAAACATTCAGCACGAGAACGCGAGCAAGATCGCCTCTTCGGTCGCCCAAACCTCGCAGCCAGAGCAAACTCTCCGCTCTCCCCTCACAAACACCCAAGATCGAGTCCGATATGAACACGATAAAGGGTCGATCTGATGCGGAGAGGGAAGCGAGTTCACCGACCCACGAGGCGATCCCGACGAGAAAGATCTGCACAGAGCGACATCCACAGGCACGGCCTCGTCCTCAAGGGTCCTTTAAACTGCTTTTGCCGGTTAAAACAGGTGGATCCGAGAGATTCTCCGCTCCGGGGCACGATCTCCGAGGCTCGGATTCGGAGCAGATGCGGTCGCCGGCGAGCGAGCTCCGATGGGAGCGACCGTCTCTCAGAGGGCAGAACTGGTCGCCGCCATTGAGGTTAGCGGATGAGATGCGGTGAGGAAGGCCGTGCGGACAAGGAGACTATATATACGCACGCAACGCAGTCGACTCCCAGGGCAGTACGGATGACGCGCGTTTGGAGAAGGGCAAAGAATATCCGGTCGTACCCTGTTTGCCAGATACGGCGCAATCTACATAAGGCAAAACTTGAGAATACGGAGATCATATACGGTTTGGGATGCGAAAATTACACTGTACGGAACGCGGAAATTAATATTAGTTATGAGATATTTTAATTGTGTTATAAATGAGAAATTCTTGTGCATATTAGAATGTAAACATTTCAAATTACAGAGTTTCACAAAAACACGAATTATATCTTTTAGAAGATGGGTTAATTATTACGCAGTTGTGTCAAAATTTAAGGAGTGATTAACAACTTTTTGAAGGTGAGATTCATCGGGGCAACGATGTCAAAGCTCGAGAGAGTTTTGCGCAATTATCTTGGCATAAAAAAGTTTTTCATGACACGGTATCATGGACGTTTAATAGTATGAGTATTTTCAAAATATCATAATCACCTTTTAGATTATTTTTGTATACAATAAGAATATGTTGAGTTTATGGGGCAAAATTAAGAATAAAAAAAAGGTGAAAATGGTTGAGAATCATTTGGTGATTTTGATTGAGAAATGTGAGGTGGAAATTGGAATGATATTTATTGTGTGTTTATTTCCTTGAAAAGGAGGTGATCTAGCCGCACCTTTCGGTACCACTGCATCTAGTACTTGCACTTTGGCTCGGACATTTTCTTTACCCCTTCTTACCTTGAAAAGGCAAGGGCACCTTGCGCTTTAAATCGATAATCATATTTCGGCAAACCTAGCCTCCTCCCCAAATCGTGCTTGCATTTTTTATTGCACATGGCTTTCCTTACGTATACATCAAAAACTTGGTGTCTTCCATTTAACGACATTTGATTGAGAAATATGAGGTGGAAATTGAAATGATTTTTGTAGTGCTACCGTGCTTGTTTCGCAAAAAATAAATGATTTAGAAATTACTTTCCCAAAGTTGATCGTATTTTTTACAAGAAAATATTGTTTCCATTCATGAAAAATCGTTGTCGATGCTGAAAAGAAAATTCATCGACTCATTATTTCAAGAAATAAGAGCGATTATTTTATCAATTTTTATTTTTCACGAAATAAAGAGGGTCTTGAAAATAGCAAAAATTCAAGCGAAAAATTGTTCAAAAAATTTCAGAAAGAATTTCCAACGAATAAATTCTCACTTCTTTTCTTCAACCCCGTGAGAATTCGCAGAGCTTTCTCAAGCTGATAAACGTCGATACATAAACCGAACAAGCTCGCGAGCTGAAGCTGCGATAAATTATCACTTCAGTTTCAGTCCAATCCTCCCATCTCCGGTTCTCTCTCTCTCTCTCGTGTCTCCTCGGTGCAATGCGCTTGGCCTAGGGTTTCCAGTTCCATCCACTAGCGAAGTTCCATTTCGCTCTTGCATGTGGGGCGAGGTCTGATTTGAGCTTCGACTTCGGCCACGACAAATCCGATTCAGGTTCCCTCCCTGCCGCACGCCGCCATGTACAACGGTTCGAGCGACGGTGAGAGCCACGAGGCGTCGCAGAGGAAGATCCCCCCGGCGTCCTCCATGCCCTGGGTCCGTAACCTCCGTCGCTTCATCGGATCCGGTGCCGGACTCGGTTCCGAAGCCTTGATGGGTCCGTTTTATTGCCTTCTCACTTTTGCATTCGTAACTCCGCTCAAGCGGGATTTGGTTTCTCTCTCGATGTAATGCATTCGATACGCTACGAATTCTTCCATGAAACTTCACCAATTGATCTTAGGGTTGATCATGGTGTTATGCATTCAGCTGAGGCATCTTATCTATCCAATATTGGCAAAATTGGAGCTTGTAAAATGGTGAAGAAAAGATTTTGACCTCTCGTTTCGGAAGTGACCTCTTAGCATTCTTTTCAACTCAAGCAATTAATGATCTGCAGGGGCTTTGTGTTGGCGAGAGATTGTATTGTTAGTGGCATGGTGCTTTGGACTTGAAATGTGGTTGATGAGTTGGTGATATCGGATTCTTTGATTTCCCTGTTTGGTATATTTTGTCTTGATTTCCAATAACATTAAAGCCAGCATAGACTCTTCTTTGAATTTAGGGGTAACATGAAAATGAAGAGTAAATGTGACCCTTTTTTCGAGACTAATCTTGAGGTGTCTAATGGACAAGTGGGAATTAGCTCCATTTTTCTAAATGGGGAAGAAAAAAATGTCATGAGCTCTTATTCTTCCTGTTTAGTTTTGAATCTTTCATGACATATCAGCTGCTATGGTATAAAGCCGAAGGGGCGCTCAGCTACTTTGGGTGTAGAGACTTGGCCACAGTTTTTGAAACATGCCTGTTCTGAGATAGTTAAGTAGGATAGATGAAGTTTTTCAACTGTCATCCCTCCATCCTTGAACGGCTTGCATGCACTTGCAAACTATAACATGCAAATGGAGTTGATCATGTTCTTGTTTCTCTCCGTTGTAGAGCTGGAGACCAAGAGGATTTTGCTTGACATATTCAAGGAGAAGCAAAAAAAAAGTGCTGAAGCTGGCACCATTCCAAGTTTTTATAAGAAGGTATGGAATAGAATTATTTTGAATGGCTATACAATTCTTAGTTGTTCATTCCGTAGGTATTTGCATTGTGTTTTGCTTTCACTAGTTGAACTAGTTCCTGGACAGCTGGTTTAAAAGTATAAGGGCAGGAGTTTTCCTTAATTATTGTATAATTTGACTTCATTTCCTTGGTATACATATATTTGTGTGATGACTAATCAATTCCGATTTTCTACATACCCACTTAGAAACCCGAAGAAGGATCCATCAGTCATAGAGTACAGAGGCTTGCAAAATACCGGTTTCTCAAGGTATGTATTTGTTGTACTGGCAACAGAGTTCTTAAGAAATCTAAAGAAGCTTCCAAGTAGTTTGTACTTTTCTTTCTTCATGAATTAACATTCGGATCTTTTGCAGAAGCAATCGGATCTTTTGCTTAATGCAGATGATCTGGATGCAATGTGGGTTTGCCTGAGAGAAAATTGTGTCATCGATGATGCTACAGGGGCAGAAAAGGTCTGTTTATTTGAGCATTGTCCATTTTTGTGTACTTTTTTTTACTTTGCATGACTTTGTCTTCACAGGTCTTCGGTGCTCTTTGCATTTTGTGAATGAAAGTTACTGGTGGGATTTATTGTTAAATTTTGGTCAATTCTTAGACAGAGCAATTCAAATGTTTTCTCCAGGCATTACCCCTTTCTTTCTATTTTATTTATTAATTGTTTACTTGTTGTAACGCTTTCTCATCTCCTCTTCCATGTATTCGAAAGCATGGAGCTTTACATTGATGGACAGCTGTTTTCTGAATCTTACAATATCTTTCTCAGTGGTACTCTATATCATTCATCTTCAAATGCAATTTGAAGATTGTTTTCTCAGTGACAGCTACTGGTGGTATTGCTGATTTTTTATCGTATGCTTAAAGATATTGAGTGAAATGTATGCTCCAAGCAATACCCCCTCCTTTCTAATAAGTTTCTTATTACTTTGTTAGAAAAAAAGAGGTCCCTCCTTGCGCCTCTTTTCAAAAGGTTGTTGCTTTACACGTATAGGCAGCTTTTCTTTTAGTGTTGGTAATGATGGTTTCTGAATGAGTTATAAAGATTCCTTCATTTTCAGATGAACTATGAAGATTTTTGCCATATTGCATCTGTATGTACGGAGCAAATAGGCCCCAAATGCCGACGGTTCTTCAGCCCTTCAAATTTCATGAAATTTGAGAAAGACGAGTCAGGACGAATTGCCATTCTTCCTTTCTACCTCTATGTGATGCGCACGGTATGTCTTACTCATCGATGCCTCCACTGAAAATTTGATTGTCGGTGGAGTCCACTGGAATAGTTGATCGTTACTGTATAATCTGAAAGTGCATAGTGAATAAAAGTAGAAGGCGATTTTGCATTAGCATGGCTGGTGAATTGGTTATTGAGCATTGGCTGTGTAGATATTGACTCCTGCCCTGTGTGTTGGATATGGAATGGTAAGGGATGCAAAAATGCCTATAATTGGACATGAATGCTTAGGATTGATGTGTAGCAGATTATTAATCCTTATCTGTTCTTGCATATTTCTAATGTACTAAAACAATTCTTTTATCAATGAATTTCTGCCTTGTCAAGAAAAGGTAATGCTTGTGGATCATGCTATTCTCGTTAGCAAATTGCAGAGCACAATATTAGGCTTGAATCAGTCATGTAGAACAACATATAAGTCTATCTGTTGCTAAAATATATATGTTCTTTCTTCTTCAGGTTTCACTAACACAGGCCAGAATCGATATGAGTGAGCTAGACGAAGATTCTGATGGTTTCCTTCAACCTCATGTACGATACTGCCTTCATGCTTCTTTTCTATTCTACTTCTCTATTTTGTCTGAGGACTTTTATATTGTAGTGTCATAATGGTATTCGTCTAACTGCTATCGCTTGTCTGGATTTGTGAAGTAGCTGACTGTTCTGGTTTTGTGTTTTAGGAAATGGAGGCTTACATTAGGGGTCTGATTCCTAATTTGGCGCAGCTACGAGACATGCCTGCTGCATTTGTTCAAATGTACTGCCGCATTGCTGCACGCAAGTTCTTCTTCTTCTGTGATCCTCATAGACGAGGTATGTGGCTAGATCTTATACAGGTAGTGTTTATGGTGTCTCCTTTATTGAAGCATGATGGGAGTTATATGTGAATCTACTTGTTATCAAAGCTTTTTTCCTTGTGTTGACCACTGTGGCACACTTGGAATAATCTGTGAGGTT